>NW_028231190.1:0-16272 GCF_043228905.1 Azolla caroliniana | reverse complement strand
ACCTAGAAAAACCGATGCAACCGGGAGTAGTCGCAACCGGAGACGACACTCCGCATTCGATCGCGAATGTCGGAGAAGTTCCCCTGAGCCATGTCGGGCAGAAAGGGAAACTCATGAACGTGCTACACGTTCCGACAATCACGAAGAACTTGGTGTCCGTCGAACAAATCGTCGACCAAGGGACGGAGGTCCGGTTTACGCACCTCGGGTGCTTCATCGAGGAAGAAGGCCATATTATGGCGCAAGGGCGCAGAGATGGGAGGATGTTTATCCTCGACTCTACTGACGGTGGCACCGCAATGTTCACGAAGGGACAAAAAGTCGAGTCAGACATCGACTTATGGCACAAGCGGATAGGCCACATCAACTACCAGTAGCTTCAAGACCTGCAAACAAAACAAGTGGTGTTCAGATTGCCCAAATTTAGTGGCCGAAAGGCACAAATTTGTGAAGCCTGCCAGCTTGGGAAGCAACACCGACTTCCTTTCCCCAATGAGCGTAACCGGAGCCGGAACAAGCTCGACCTTATACACTCTGATGTGTGGGGGCCGGCACAAAATGTTAGTCTTGGCGGGAGTCGATATTTTGTCTCCTTCATCGACGACTACACGCGGCACACGTGGATCTACCTCATTGAGAGGAAAAGCGAAGTCTTCGACTGTTTCTGGAACCTCAAAGGGTTCGTGGAAATAGAAACAGGAAGAAAGATCAAGTGCCTACGGTCGGATGGCGGAAAAGAATACTTTTCCGGTCAATTCAACGGTTATCTACAACAGATGGTAATTCGGCACAAATTCAGTTGTAGATACACGCTGGAGCAAAACAGCGTGGCCGAGAGGAAAAATCGGTCGGTTGGGGAAGCGGCACGGGCAATGCTGAAGGAGAAGAGCTTGCCCAAGCTCTACTGGGCCAAGGCGGTAAGGATTGCGGTATACATCCAGAACCGGATCGGAGAAAAAGTGTCGGCGCACGAGCTTTACTTCGGAACAAAGCCGAACTTACGACACTCACGAGGTTTTGGTAGCATTGCGTATGTGCATGTGCCGAAGGAGAAAAGGAGGAAGTTGGACGCAAAAGCCGAGAAGTGTATCTTGGTCGGCTATTTGGATGAGCAGATGGGTTATAAGTGCTATAACCCGCGTACCAAACAGGCACGCGTGAGCCGTGACGTTGTGTTTGATGAGTCCGCGTCCTCGTACTTGCCTTCGACTCCGGACCTCACCTCCAGTCCGAGTTCTGACGATGAGGACACCGAGGCCGAGGTGCCTCCGGCTGAGCCTAAAATTAGGACCCCCGAATAGAGTCTGATTTCGTTTCGGTTAAGTGAACCGAATGGACGATTGAGTCGGTACGACCAGTCCGATGAAGAGCCGGCGAGCAGTGGAGACTCGGTCGTGCATTCCCCACATAGGAAGCCGAGGAGACAGCTTACATGCAAAGAGAAAGGGAAGAAGAAGGTGTCGGATTCCGACACGAATAGGAACGAGTCAGACCGACGCAAGTCCGACTCCGAGGGAAGCGGCGACGGGCCTTCAGGAGCGAAGTCCGCGTCAGCCGAGAAGACCTCGACATCAGCTAATGACCAATTACGCCGATCTACCCGCCAAAAGAACCCTGTTGCGCGGTTCGGATACAATGAGTACATGGCGCATCATTATGCGTACATGACCCGTGTAGCGGAAGTGCGTGAGCCGGAGAGCTGAGGATGCGAATTGGCGCACCGCGATGGAGGAAGAGATGCACGCATTGACGGAAAACGAGACCTGGGGCCTGGTTGATGCACCAAAGGGTGTGAAGCTGATCAGATGTAGGTGGGTGTACAAGGTCAAGTACAACACCGACGGCTCGGTCAACCGATACAAGGCCTAGTTAGTGGCAAAAGGCTACGCGCAGAAACACGGCATCGACTATGATGAGACGTTCGCGCCGGTCGCGAAGATGACGACCGTCCGTGGTTTGCTTGCGGTAGACGCCGCCAAGGGGTGGCACTTACATCAGATGGATGTAAAGAATGCATTCCTGCAAGGTGAGCTTGAGGACCAACTATACATGGTACAACCCCCCGGATTTCACTCCGAAACGAACACGCCGGTAGAGTGCCGATTGAAGAAGTCCCTTTACAGATTGAAGCAAGCCCCGCGTGCCTGGAATGCAAAGATCACGCATCGGTTGTGTCGGATGGGCTTTGCGGCGTCAAAATCGGACTCCTCGTTGTTCATTCGGAAAGGTCGACTCGGGCCGGTCAGTATTTTACTCTATGTTGATGACTTGGTCATCACCAACGCTAGCCTAGGTGAAATCAACCGCGTGAAGCTCCAGGTTGTGGCATCATTCGACATGAAGGATCTAGGGGAACTTAATTACTTCCTCGGGATCGAAGTGATCCGCACCCCCGAAGGCATACTGATCAACCAACGTCATTATGCGCTGAATATGCTCTTCAAATTCGGGATGGCAGATTGTAAGTTCGTCTCGACTCCTCTGGATAGAACTGTCAAGCTTCACCCCAATTCCGGCAAGGTTTGTGATCCGACAAGGTTCCGACAAATTGTCGGAAGCCTTATCTACTTGACAATCACCCGACCCAATCTCAGTTATCCAGTCGGGATGATCAGTTAGTTTATGGCGCAACCTATCGAGGAGCACCTTCAGTGTGCACAACGCGTACTGCAGTATGTAAGCGGCACTAAGGACCGGGGACTGCTATATTGGACCGATACAGCCCCACACCACAATTGGTCGGCTACACCGATGCTGACTGGGCTGGCAATGTCGCCGATCGCTTATCCACGTCCGGATACGCGTTCTCTCTTGGGAGTGCCGCGATCACGTGGTGTAGCAAGAAACAGCCGACAGTTGCACTGTCGAGCACCGAAGCTGAGTACCGAGGAGCGGCTATCGCGACATGCGAAGCCATATGGTTGAAGCGGCTTCTTAAGGATCTGCAGGTGGAGGTGTCTGATCCGATGACGATCTACTGCGACAACCTCAGCAGCATCCAACTCGCGAAGAGCCCCGTCTTCCACACACGGACCAAGCACATTGAGGTGCACTACCATTTTGTCCGTGAGCGTGTCCTTTCTGGTGAAGTCAAACTTCAGTATGTTCTGATGGATCGGCAAACCGCCGACATCTTCACCAAACCTCTTGGCCTGGACAAGTTGCGACAATTCTCGGGTGCGCTTGGGTTGCGTCACCTCCATGTGCCGAACTTGAGGGGGAGAAACGTCCTAGATGACCACGAAAGGGAGCAGGAAAGGAGCGGAAAAGACCATGGCGCCGAGTCGGATGACGAATTCGACCTCGGATCGGCCGAAGAAGCCAAGTGCGGATCCGCGGAGGAGTCCAAAAGCGGACATAAGGGGAGTAGCCAAAAGAAAATGCCGGAGCCAACCAGACATGGGGGAGATGACGTTGTCAAGGGCAAGCAGACCGAAGACGAGTTGGAGACAACCAACTCGGACGAGAGCGAAAACCTGCGTTTTCTGTTGTTCGGTTTTCCTATATTGCTTCCACACGCCATTCTTTTCAATCTGAGCAGCCACTAAAGCAATAGAGGACCTATTTGCGGCTTGTCCAAATGTGACGGTGAAGATCAAAGATGTGGAGATAGACCAAAATTTCTTCGTGCAAGATGAGGTCTCACACTCCGTGATCCTCGGGCAACCCTTTATCACATCATCATGGATGGAGACGAAGGTGCTCGATAGTGGTGCGGCTTTCGCACGAATTTGGAGTCAAAGCGGAGGGAAATCCGTCCAATTCCAAACTGTGCCTGCGAATCATGAAAGGAACAAGAGGGAGCTCTTGTCCCAAACAAAGACGGATTTTTAGAGCGGACTGTTGCGGAGTGGGGAAGTCATAGTCCAAGAAGCCTTGATACCTCACACAAAAAGAAAACTCTCGGAGCAAAACAAGTACAAATCGGTTCGGATGGGGTATCTATGTACACGGCCGTAACCGAAGGAATGAAGAAAGAATACCGAAAAGTAGAGGATAAGTTACGGTCGGCATCAATAATAAAAGAAGACGAAGAAATCATGGGAGTAGTTGAAGAAGTGTTCTATGGGAGTACGCTACAACGGCTTGAAGAGCATGCGAAAGAAAATATTCAGGGAGACCGGGTAGTTTCGGTGGAATCGGTCGAGATGTATGAGATCATTGCAAAAATGGGGCAGGATGTGCTCTGCAAAGAAGAAGAAATGGTGAGTACGAAATAGAAGACCGTGGAGAAGAAAGTGAAACCGGTCGCGGGACCACTTCCCGCTGATAGCGAACAAAAGAGGAAAGAGGTCTCGGGAGATCCGACACTTCGAAAGTTCGTGGATATCGGGCATGCCTTCACGGATGAGACCCAGAAAAAACTTCAGATCGGTGGAGGTGGTTTCCTCTTACAAAAAGAAGAAGAACGATTTCGTGAGATGTTGGAACAACATTGAAAAGCATTTGCATTCACATCGAAGGAGATAGGGTGTGTTCATCCAAAGATAGTGGAGCTGATGGTGATCTTCACGATTGATCATGTGCCGTGGAACCTGAAGCCGATTCCGGTGCCACAGGCACATATTCCGAAAGTCATCGACTTGCTCAAGGAGAAGGTGGGGATGGGGATTCTAGAGCCATCAAACGCTCCGTACTCAAATCGATGGTTTACGGTTCCATGCGGACACCGATAGGATTAGTCCATATGTGTACACTACCACAAGGCGCAACAAACTCGGTCGCACATATGATGAATGCAATGAACAAGGTGCTTCAAGACTGCCTTCCGGAGATAACAATGCCGTTCCTAGATGACATTCCGATGAAAGGATGCGCGGTGGAAGAAAAAGATGAGACTATGGATGATCGGGGATGCCGACCGTTCGTAATCGACATATTCGTGATTGTGAGAAAGTGCTACGAAAGTTAGAAGATGTGCACCTAACACTTTCCGGAGAGAAATCGGCATTTGGACAAGAAGAAATATTGGTAGTCGGACATCTATGTGGGCCCTACGGAAAAACCCCCGGCCGAAGACCGTCACCAACCAAGATCGATGCAATTCAAGCTATGAAAGAAGTATGTGAGTCACAATCTGAAGTCCGAAGGTTTCTTGGAGCATGTACATTCTATAACATATGGATTCCGCACTATGCACATATTGTGGACCCACTCTATCAGTTGTTGCGGAAGGGTAAGAAGTTCGAATGGAGACCGGAACATACCAATGCCATGAAGAAGCTTAAGAAAACACTACGGAGGGCGGAATCACTTAAGAAGCTGAGCTATGACCGACTGATCATAATAATAGTTGACACAAGTCCAACCGGAATCGGATGGGTCATCAATCAAGCTGACTCGGATGGTTCGCGATATCCGATCCGATTTGGAGCAAAGGTTCTCAATGAAAGGCAACGTGGATATGCACAAGTCAAAAGAGAATTATGGGGAGTCGTGTCGGCAATAAAATCGGATCGAGATTATTTGATCGGAGCCGAAGTAGTGATCGAAACGGATTGTCTTCCGATACTCGGTATGATGCGGTGTTGTACTATACCGGATGTGGCTATGCTAAGGTGGATTGCATATGTTAAGTCACTTAATCCGGAGGTACGACACATCTCCGGAAAAGACACGGGCGCAGTTCGGAGACGACATAATCGAATCCGATAATGAAGAAGTTTCCGAATACTACTTTGCTTCGGACCACATATGCCGGGTGAACGTAATCCGAGAATTCTGGGAAGAAGAATACGAGGGAGAAAGCTTGCTGATCAGGAAAGTGCTACAAGAATTGAGGAATCATCGGACAATAAAGAGAAGAGAGCCGAGATTCGAAGTAAGAAGCGGCAAATCCGAAAGTTCTTCTTGAAAAATGGATTAATATGGAGGGAGCCAAAAAGACTGGATGGCATACTACTTCGAGTAGTTAGGACAAAAGATACTGTCTGAATTCACGAATCCGATTGGGTTAGACATCGGGGAACATGGGCAACATTTGTGAAGATCAAGCAAAGATATTGGTGGAAGAATATGTACAAAGATGTCGCGGAGTTCATGGAAAGTTGTGAGAAATGCCAAGTCTACTCCAAGGTTCGTCACCGAGATAAGTTACATCCGACATTCTCACCGACAATCAACTTCAAATGGATGGTAGCCATGCCAACCGAGATCGGACAAAAGAAGTAGAAAGTCAAGCGCTACGGAGGAAAACGTGTTTTGCGGTATGCCAATTTCTTTTGGAAGAAGTGTTTTGCAAGTACGGGTGCGTAGGACAAGTGATTGTGGATTCGGGAGAGCTTGACTCTGATAAAGCTAGGGAAGTCTTCACCAAACAATATACAATCCGGAAGCCAACGGGAAGATTGAACGAGGACATAGTCCAATCGTCAAAGCACTTACAAAAGCATGCGAAGAAAGGGTGAAGGATTGGCCATAGATGCACCCGTATGCACTATGGGCGGATCGTACGATGCATAGTTCCGTGACCGGTTTTATGCCAGCCAAACTCATGATCGGACAAGCACCGGTAATGCTGACGGAAACCGCAATTGCAACATGGGCAGTGCTTCCATGGAAGGAAAAGATGAACCGGGAAGAACTGCTAGCGGTCCGGATACGACAACTGGAGGGAAGACCGGAAGCCATAGCGGAAGCAACACGCCGACAACAGGAAGCGCAATTCCGGAACAAAAGCCGATTTGACAAAAAACATCGACTACGACCGCGGAAGATTGAAGAAGGAGATTGGGTGATTGTCTATGACAGTAGTCTAGATCATCAACATACAACGATACAGAAGTTCGCGAAAAGGTGGTTCGGGCCATACGAGGTTCGGAAAGTTTTCGACAACGGAACTTTTCAACTATGCAAGTTGGATGGAACAGTACTACAGGTGCCTACAGCGGGGAAATGGGTGAAGATTTTCAAGAAGCGGACTGACGAAGAATCCTATGTAACCCTAGACAAGACCAACATCGAGGAGCAACCGGACAAAGATCACGGTGATACGGAAAGCGAAGAAAGTGGACTACAACTCGTAGTCGACATAAGGGGAGAATCGGAGAGTGCTACGGATGAAGACGAATAACATGCATCAGAAACTTCGGCACATACCGGACGATGTGCGGGTTCGGAGGGGGCGAGTGTCGTAGTGTAGTCCGCACACTATGTGAAAATGTAAAAATAATATATCCGATTTAAGTACATATATATAAATAAAAGAAAATATTAAAATATTTATTACATGCATCGGGCAGGATTCAAACCTTATACCTCCATGTAAATAAACCAAAACTTTACCATTGTATTAACTTATCATAAGTGTTATAAATATAGATTTAATAGGTATAAGACTTTTATTTATGCCTACCTTTATTAAAAAGTAAATCATGCATTTTTTTGAGTGTGTGAATACTTTATTTACAAGAAAAATATAAACCAATAAAAAAAATATACTCGTGCACATCTAGCGTGCATGAGCACTAGATTTAGGAAATAAAAGTATAGTGGAAAAAGCAACTCATGCACATTTAGTGTGCATGAACACTTTAGAAAAAGGAGTCCTAAAGCTATGCTTAGTCTCTCCCATCCTTATATAAGGAGGAGAGAAAGATGTATATGGGGGTTGATTATTTGGTAAGGATTGACCAATATAATATATTCGTGGGATTCACGAATTTGTGATCTAAATTGTCTCGTACTATCTAAATATTGATTAAATATACTAAACTTGTGGGATTCACGAGATTCATAACTTACCTCTCTTTCTACCTATTTATTACTAGCCTTATCTTATATTCATCTTTCTCCTAGTCCAAAACCTCAATGGTTCCCACCCGACTCACGCAACGATCCGGAGCCGAAAGGCACTACAACATTTATGCGGACTTCCATTTGCTGCGCAAAGTGATCATTAAGAAAATTGTGAGAACTACCGGAATCAAACAAGAAATGTGCTTGTGTTCCATTGATATACCTGACTACTCGGTGTAAATCATTAGGTTCAAGTAAATGTGAAGTAAAAGTGCATTCACATGAACTTAAGTGGTTGGTATGAACTTCAACAACATCAAAAGACTCACCTATGTGACTCGTAGATTTGTCTTGAGGAGGGGTGTTCATTGACTTCCTCTCAAGACAACGATAGGTATCCTTTGCGTGGCCCCATTTCTTGCAATATGCATAGAAGAGGTTCGGTTTCTTGGAGTTGCGGTCAAGAGTGTCACTGGATTGCTTACATTTCCCAATGAACTTGACATTCAGAGTTTTGGCGAGCTCAAGTTTATTGTGGTCTTTCGTGGAAGTCCTATGGTACCGAAGTACAATGTTGATGGCTTCCTCGAAAGTTGTGGGGTCCTTGTCATGGACAATCCAATGGTTATCCCCATTGGGAATACCATTCAAAAAGCAAGCAACAAACCATTTCTCACCTGTAAGTCCCAATTTTTGGATCTGGGTCTGAGCATGATGCACATAATCCTCGAGAGAGGTAAATGGCTTACTCGACAACGTGAGCAAGTGTTGTGCTTGTTTAGTTTGAGAAGGTGGCTACAAAAACTATTTCTTAAAAACATCAACGAAACCTGCCCAAGTTGTGGGTAAGTTATTTGTAGTCCTTAGGCCACCACCAAGCAACAACTTGGCCACCTAACTCACGACCGACATAACCAATTTTTACAGCATAAGACTTGGGGTGAAGCTCAAAGTGAGACTCGCAATGACCAAGCCAAGTGCTAATGGCCTCCTTGGTTCTTTCTTTCTTATCTCCCTTGAATGGCGTTACTACGAAAGGTTCACCTTCTTTCTTGGAATTTCTTTTCCAATGCCATATTGGCCTGCCTCATTTTGGCCAATTGATTCAAGGTAGTAGTGAGCAATTGCTCAATAGTGATCTCAGCTTGTGTGCGAGATGCGGATTGGAGTTGAGAGGTCTTAGTCTGAGAGATCGCTCCAACGGTGTTCAAAACTTGTTCCATGATGCAAGTTGTGGGTATGCAATATAAATAAGGATGTTCAGAAAATACACAAGCAAAATGAATGCTTGAAATTTTGATTGTAAGAACTTTACCAAGAAAGCATCTCACGTCTTTACCCCTCTAGACATATGAGACGTGATTCGAGATCCGATAACTATGGTAACACTATGGTGTTTTAAAAACCATGGGGGAAAACATAGCTAAGATATCTTTCTCGGATCTCTATCTTGAATAATCATGGCGGCTCCCCAAGGCTCAACCATGATTCTAACATCAATGTAGTTTCCTAGTTAGCCTTATATTAGAAGGCCAACCCAACATGTATTGATATGGTCAAGAAAGTGTATTACGTGAAAAAACAAGTGCACTCGCAAGTAATATTCTAGTCTCGCGAGTAGCAATCAAATGTTTTGAAAAAAAGAGAAAAAGAAGTCACTATCTATAAGAGTCAAGAAGTGACGAAAACAAGGTTCAAAAACCCATGTGCTACCTACTAAAAAAAATGTCACAAATAAATGGATGGTGCAAGGTATGCACATATACATCCCAATATGATGGTTGTAATTTGTGCAATTGTGACATACGCCACAAATTGATACAAATGGTGGTGGTGTTGTGCGCAAAGATGTAGTACTCAAATTTATGAGTAAAACATCAATAGGGGAACTCATGTGTTTTTAATCGAGTTCTAAGGCTCGGTTACATACGTCAAACCTCAATAACACTTTGGAAAAAATGTTCAAAAAGCGGCATGATGCCCACTCAATATTAAAAAATAGTCTACATGAATCGTTACACCATTAAACATGAACGTAATAAGTGTAGATGAACTTAAAATAAGGGCAAGATAGAGAGTTAATTGTGGGTGGGTATTTAATGAAAATTATGAGAAAATCATCAAAAAGTGAAAAGGCAATTTGTGTAATTAGAAAATAATTAGAATAATAATCAATTAGGTGTATGAACATTAAGCATGCCATAAGGTTAATAAACCCTAGGGTAGTCGACATGCACCTCCTCAAGACCACCACATCTCCATAGAATCGACCAAGTGATGGCTCAATAGAGAGTAGAGTGGCATAGGTAGGCGACATACACCTCGTTAAGACCACAACATTCCATAGAATCGGCCAAGTGATGGCTCAATAAAGGGAAGGGTGGCATACGCAACATCATATGCAAAAGGGCCATGAGGTGAGCATGTGCGATTAGGCAAGCACGCTCGAGCCAATGCACAAGAATAATTATTATTTTAAGAGATGGCTCAGGAGAGGGGAGAGTGGGAGATACATCGCAGTATTGAAAAGGGCCATGAGTTGAGCGTGTGCGATTAGTGCAAACACACGTCGCCCGATGCACAATAATAATTAAAATCGTAGCATGGTAGAAAGTATAAAGAAAGAAATTAAAATGTAATACAAATTTGATTCGACCAAGAAGAACGCATCATAGAAAAGGAGAGAGAGATCGAGAAAGAAGAATACCGGGTTAAGAATGTTGTTTTGATCCTGTGAAGAGCATGACGAGCCTTGTTACATCCCCATCGCTCACACGCAAAAAACATAAAAACAACAAAAAAAAAAGTTATTAAATGCTCGGATACCACTGTTAAGAGTCTATTACTAATCAATAGACCAAAGTAATGTAAAAGAAGGAAAATAGATTGGATAGAAGAACCTGTTCCACCCGACCACCCTTGAGCTATGATCTAGACATAGCCAACCTACCACCGACTAATACCTTGGAAGAGATAAACACGATCGTCGAGACGAAAGCCTAGCCCGCACCACCGGTGAGACAGCAGCCTTCCGACGTAATGTCCCTATGAAGGTAGCTAAGCGTCATATTTATACCTTTTCCTAGGCCCCTTGAATAGATGTGCCTTTCTAAAAGGGTCTCCATTCATTGGTTGCCCAAATCATGATAGTGCATGCACCTATCATTCCTTCTTTCCAATCACATTAGCCCCTTTTTAACATTAGTGAACATACCCTTCACTAATGTAAATATTAGTGACCTACCCTCACCAACATTATGTGTACATAATAGTCTTGGACGTAGTCATAGGCCACAAGATGTTAAGAATTAGGTAATTAACTATGGGTTAATTAGTACCTAATTATGTGATTAAGTTAACCGCGGAAGATGAAGTGATATGTGTGTGTATGTGTGTGAGAGGAAGAGAGAGAGAGGAAGTTAACACTTATAAACAACACAAGATGTGGGAAGTTAACACTTATTATCAATTGGAATGTAAATTTTGGGGAAAATAATAAGAAAACTCGTTATCCTATTGATATATCTTGTCTCTCAAATCTAAAGTCAAGCGTTCAATCTTTATCTTAATCTCTCTCTTTCAATCTATCTTAAATACTTTCTCACTAAAGCTAGTGCAAACTTCGAATCCTTCCGGTCCAGGACCTCGATGGTTCCGCCTCACGATCTGCACCTAGTGATGGATCTTCATGACAGCATCTCGAATGTGGCTAAGTATGTGGTCGTCGACACATGTTGCCAAACAATATATGACTTGACTCGTCGCTTGCTCCCATGTTGAATAGTCGGCGGTCATTGAGTCGAGTCGATTTTCTTGTGCGTCGTTGATGTAGCTCTAATACCATTGGCTGACAAGGTATTGGTTCATCTTGTACTCCCAAGATGAATAATTGCTTGGTCTAGCCTTTCACTAGGGAGTGAGCTACCCATTTGTGTGTTCATTTGGATGTAGTGTCTTCCTTTTTTGATATCCTTCCCTCGATCACGTACTCGTGCTACGTAACAGTACTACGATAGCGGATAGATGGAATTTGTCATCGGCTTCTCGAACACAATTACGGAGTCGGGTGGGCTTAGTGGATTTTCTAAACCACACACTCTGATACCATGTTAAGAATTAGGTAATTAAGTATAGGTTAATTAGTACCTAATTATGTGATTAAGTTAATAAGCGGAAGATTAAGAGATATGTGTGTGTGTTGTGTGTGAGAGGAAGAAAGAGTGAGGAAGTTAACACTTATGAACAACACAAGATGAGGGATGATTAACTCTATATTAAATTAGCATTATCATCATCAAATACAAAAATACCCACAATGAGGTATATATAGATCTCATGTGGAAGGGTGCACATGTGTGAGGAGAATATAGGTACAAGGGTGTAAGTCCTATATTAAAAGTACTTGGGAGTGAAGGATCTAGAATATCCCACTTAAGTACAAGGTCATATTTAAGGCATTATAGTCAACACTTCTAACTAGATTTTATCTATGTAACTACGAAGTTACATGGTTGACTAACTAAGTAAACTAAGTTGAGCTTGATCTCTCAATGCGCCCCCTCAAGCTCAAGTGTGAGGTGTCTGACATCCGCTTTGGCTTTTGTCGGCTTTGCATGCTTCCATCCGGCCTTCATCTTTCTTCGGCCTTTTAGAGGCAATCTCGATTCATCCCCCTCAAGCCGGTGATGAAGGCTTGTAGTGTGTGGGCGAAGGTCAACTACTGCCACCTATCGTGGGTTACGAGCTACTTCTGTAGAGCTCTCGGGCTCTTGTTCGACCGCTACCTTCACCACGAAAGCATAATGATGGGCCATGTAATCGTTGTAGCCGAGCCGAGTGAGGAGATTCTTCTCTCTAGAAGAATTGTAAAGAATTGGGTATGATTCTTGTGCAGCGGAATAAGTGTGAACTGTGTGTGTGTGTGTGTATGAGAGAGAGAGAGAGAGACGAGGAGTAAGACTTAGAGAATACGCAAAGTAAAAGTATATTAACAAAGGAGAAAGACTCAACATTATACAAGGTGGGCGGAGGGTGCTTTATATAGTCACCCTCTCTCTTGATTAACTACAAGACTCATGGAGCATGGGGAATGTGAAAGCTCATAAGTTATGTGTCATAGAATATGATTCTATGACTCGTACTAAATGTTAGAATACAAAGTGGTGACATAATGGTGACTCTTGACCGTTGGAGTGTCTATTCACTCTCAAGGTGAGTTCACACACTAGACCAAGTTGAGCTTGATTCTCAACATGCCCCCTCAAGCTCAAGTCGGGTCGGTTTCAGACGGTATCCAAAATCCGCTTCGACTCGAATTTATGCAGAGTTGTGGAATCCGTGCTCCAGCTTGCGTTGTGCGTAGTTGCGAAGTCTGTGCTTCGGCTGCGTCTTTCTTCGCGGCTTTGCGCGGTAGATTGGCTCTTCGTGGCTTCGACGCTTTATTGCGTAGTGTGCAGTTGCGGAATCTACGCATTATTACGTAGTGTTTTCAGTACTCCCCCTCAAGCTTGGTAGATCAGGGATCGTCAATCCGAGATCGGTCATGAATTGCCATAGCTTGTCGGCTCCTAAGGCTTAAGAGAAGATGTCGGCCGTTTGAAGATTTGTGCTAATGTGTTGTAGGTCGACATCGCCAACTAGAACGCGCTCTCGGATGAAGTGATAGTGCACTTCGATGTGCTTTGTCCGTGCATGGAACACTGGGTTCCGAGCCAGATAGATACTGCTCATGTTGTCGCAGTAAAGGGAAGTCGGATCCTTGATGGGTACGCCCAGATCCTTGAGTATCCTTTTGAGCCATACGGCTTCACATGCGGCCACTGCCGCGCCCCTGTATTCCACCTCTGTGCTCGAAAGAGCGATAGTGGGTTGTTTTTTGTTGCTCAAGGATATTGCTCCGCTACCGAGGGAAAAAACAAATCCGGAGGTTGATCTTCTATCGGCTTTGTAGCCGGCCCAATCGACGTCTGTGTACCCCTCGAGTCGTATTGGCATCGCGGTTTTGTAGAGGATGCTACAATCCATTGTGCCGCTCACGTATCGTAGAACTCGCTTAGCGCAATCCAAGTGAGTATCACGCCGTGTTTGCATGAAATGGCTAAGGAGACCAACCGGATAACTGAGATCGGGTCGTGTGATCATGAGGTAGATGAGACTCCCGATGAGTTGTCGATACTAAGTCGGCTCACACACTGTTGTCCGCTGGAATAGTAACCGACGGACAAGAGCGCAGTAATATAGAATAAAGTAATTTTGTAACGCATGTAAACGGTTCATGCGGGAAGCGTGAACGGCTAAAAGACCCTGTGTATATAAAGGGCAGTAAACCTCTGATAGAGGTAGCGTGTAAATTTGAATGTAAAAGGCGTATTGTAATAGAGTTCTATCTTCTCTGATTCTTGTGTGTATCTGTGGTTGATCTACTTTGTGTTTGTGATTCTTGAGTGGTGTAGCGCAATCGTAAGAGTGCAGGCATGAGTAACAGTGTGGTTGCTAGTGCACTGTCTAAGGAGTTTGGTTGTAGCCGTCTACCTTATACACTACTAGGATACGGGAGGTATCCCACTAAGTATTACACTACGATGATACCATTTGTTGCAACATAGTCACTTTGAGGTCTATGCCAAAGGACTGACCATAGACCGTGTTCCTAATTGGTAACACTTTTGGCAGGCTTGGTGATCTGTGTCTTCTCATAGAAGAACAACGACGAATGGATGTTTACCCGCAGAACGCCCTAGAGAACCAACACGACAAGAGTGACCAATCACAAGGTCCATTACACGCCAAACAGAGGAACGTGCATGGCAAAAGCCTCGCCTCAGTGACCTCAGTGATACCTGTCGGGACCACAAAGAAGATTTCTCGCTACCCAAATACCTCGATGATACGCAGGAAGCGCGCTCACCACAAACGCACTGTGGTCTTTCCATGTCCGCCGCAACATCCAGCATGGCCTTTGCTTATCCCTGCTTCAACGGCGAAACCGACGCCACAACCCACATCCGATTGTTCCTCAATGTCTGGAATGCAAACCACATGGTGTAGAACCTTTCCGAAGAAGTCACGCACTAGTCCAAAATGACAGAGTTCGGATTAACCTTGGATGGGAGAGCAGTGTTTTGGCATTCGCAAATGGATCTGCCAGCAATCAGGACCTTCGAACAACTACAGTCAACCTTTCTACGGTTTTTTCATCGGAGGGTGCCACAACGCGAAATCCTCGGGCAATTTTACACAATTAAACAGTTACCGCCCGAGACGGTAGAGGATTTCAGTTTACGCTTCCAAAACCTAAGGCGGAAATTAGAATGGGGCTCGACGGAGGACGAGGCTAGGGAGACATTTCTAACAGCATTACGATGACCCATACGGACAACGCTCAACAACAATAGCGTGAAAGGGGAAACGACCGATATGGTCATAGAAAGAGCGCTACAGCTCGAGCTGGACGAAGAAGAGGAAAGGTATTCCATGTCCTCATTATGACAAGCGTTACCTCAGGACAAAGAATGACATTTTTGCCAAGCGATCCAGTGCACGATTTTCTTTAATTCGAGGCATTCCGTAGTTGAATTCAACATGAGAATCTAGCATCCATTGCTTTGTTTGTCAACAGCCCGAACATTATGCCACACAATGCCCAATACGCAAGGGCAAGGGGCCCACCCCACCGTCAATACGATTACGGCGGAAGTATAGCAAGTCACGACACGTCAACAAACAAAAAATGTTGATTGGGCCACGCAAGATGAGATACGGCAGACAACCCAAGCATGGGTTGAAAAAGCCAACGCGGCAAATACAGAACGCATGTGGAAGGAGTTCGCAAACACGGTGGAACTATTGGAGGAAGAGGGACCATTTCCGGATCCCATATGGCAAGCACTAATAGGCAGCGAGATAATGTTAACCATGGAGAAGCTACGGCAACTAGTCCCACAATTCCGCCAGGCCGTGGAAGAGCGGATGATGGGCAGACTTGGGGTAAGCGTCGCCGCAAATTTTACAAACATTAGCGCCGGACCAATAGTGGTGGATCACCACAATCCGGCTATTAAATTGATACTACACAGGCAGGAAATCCCAGGATGCGTAATCGATGGCGGCTCGGGCGTTAATGTAATTAGTGCGAAGACATGCGAACAATTGGGAATTTCAGAATGGGAAGCTTGCCCGTTTTGGCTTTGCATGGCGGATACCCGTTCAGTACGACCATTGGGTTTGATATGCAAGTTCGACATTATCATGGGAGGACATTGCTTCGACATCTCGGCGGTAGTCCTCGCCCTTGACGCCCCAGGAGCGTATCCTATGCTACTGGGCAGACCGTGGCTTCGTTCAGCGAATATCAAGCAAAGTTGGAAACACAAGTGTATCAGCTTTCGATGCGGACGCACCAAGGTCCACGTACCAACAGAGGAAATGGCGGCACAACCCAAGGGCATAACACCATTGTACGCGGAGGATATAAATATGCTGGCGGGGGTGGATGATACAGAATTAGAGGTATACCTAGACGAGCATCCTCGGATT
>NW_028231189.1:0-16275 GCF_043228905.1 Azolla caroliniana | reverse complement strand
ACCGCATCCGACTCCAGCTATTGTCTCATCTCTTCCGACCATGTCGGGATCGGTTCCTCCCGCTTCTTCCCGGCCGCCAGGCCCGTTGTCGACGACCCTGCATCATTCCAATTGTGTCGTGTCCCAGAAACCCTTTTAACCGCGACCCGATGGGTCGTGAGCCCTTTGTCCACCTCCAAGAGGAGACCCACCATCTTGCAGTCAAGCAAGACGACCGACTTCACAAACAACATGACCTTGCTCGTATCGAGCACTGTCTAGTCTAGTGTCAAGAGTCGCGAGGACCGCTTTTCAAACTCCTGAAGCAGCACCATCGTATTCCCTCCCTTGCCGAGGCTCTCAGCCCAATCCATAAATTCCTTCTTTGATAGCTGGAGCGAGTCGTCAAAGCCGTATCTTTCGAGGACCAACCCCTCGAATTCAGCCCAATTACGACAGACTGCTTGCACCTCGAGCACCTCAGTGTGGATGCTCGACATAACGACTCAAGGAATCTATCCAGCCGTCAGTCCTTCGGAATATACCTCATCATCATCTCGGCTTGGTAGGCCTCTAGGTAGCTCATCCCATCCTTTCCATTGAATCGACCAAAAAAGGTAACTATCGCCTCAATGCCTCTGTCAAGGGTGCTCCTGCCATCACGAGCATTCACCAAGCTGTCGATGGCCACCCCCATTGCCTCTGCAAGTTCACATCCCTTCATTTTTGAACTCCTTTGTCGCCCCTTTCACGTCGGGTTCACGAGGGTATTCCGTGTGGATGTGTCGAAATGGGGCAGGCCCACGAGGGTCTCGGACCAACGAGCCGGTGGGAGTAGGAAGGTCTTCTGGATATATTCGTCGAATCGGTTAACGGTCACGTACCCGGTCCGGATCAGTTCTCGGATGTCAGAAAGTGAGTGCGCAAGATCAAATGTATGTGTGTTCTGGACTGGCCGTTGGATAACAAGCAACAACCACGCGGGCTCGGAACTTGGGTAAACGTGAGCCATCGAGGGAGACAGAATGGCGATGTGCACACAACACAGAGAGAAATCAAGATACAATGAAACTAAATAGATTATGCAAGAGGAGTACAACCAGACCTGCCCGGTATCAGACATACGTTATCGCGAAGATCTGTCACTATGTGCGGATCGTGAGGTGGAACCGTCGGGGTTCTGGACCGGAAGGACTTGAAGTTGGCGCAAGCTTTAGCGAGAAAGAACTTAAGCTAGATTGAAAGAGAGAGAGAGCTTGAGATAGAATAGAACCCTTGACTTTAGATTGAGAGAGATTAAGATTAACCTCTTCATTTTAGATTTTAAGAAACAAGTTACACGATCAATTCGATAACAAATTTTCTTCTTCTTAATTTCATAACAAAAAAAAAGCCTAACCCTTCTTCTTTTTCATCCCTCCTTTTATAGATGCTCTCATGCATATGATGCATGTGAGGGTACAAGACATGCATAAAATGCATGTTTGCCATTTGGCGCTCATGTATTACATGTGGTGCATGATAACCATCTCACTCATTTTAGCTCTCATGTATGAGAATTTACATGTAAAAGTACAATGATAGAAATATAAATTCAACTAAATGTTATGGCTTAGTGGTAAGCCTACTGACTCTTAACTAGGAGGTGCAAGATTCGAATTTACACTTGCACTCTTTGTGTATATATATGTGTGTATACATTTATTTATTTATTTATTTATTTATATATCTATCCAGATGTCGGATAACGTCGGTTCGCCGGATGCCGGTTCCATTGCCGGATGTTGGATGGCGGTTACCGTTCAGTCACCGGGTCCTGGTTCCGTTGCCGGATGCCGGTTACCATTCGGTCACCGGGTCCCGGTTCCGTTGTCGGTCCAGTTTTGGTTGGGCAAAACCTTTGCAAGTAGTTAGGCCACACCCATTCATCCAATAGCTTAGTTCAAGTCACCTTGAACTCTCTATGTTCGACACATAGCCACAAAGATAATAGCTTTTGCTCTACCTTATATATGGTGAGATCCTTATTTCCTGTCTATGTGGGATATCTCACAGTTTTATTTTTCTCTTCCTCCTTCTCATACTTCACTCCTACATAACTTGTCACTTAGATGTTCGTTTCTTATGTAGGAAAGTGCATCTCTTCAAGATCTTCGTCTTTTGTACTAAGATATTAAACTTACTTAGAATTAGTGTATTCACTATTATTGTTTTATATGATTGACACTTGATTTCATATGTCTTATGTGATTTTCACACCATTGCCGAAAATCTTCACGACATCCACCCCCACCAAACCGCACGTCCTCCGGTACGTGCCAAGAAGAGAGAAAGTGAGATTTCGGCAACGATGATCAATCAGATTCCTCCATGTCTTTAGGATCGAGATCGAGGTGATCGAGATCAGGATCCTCGTCTTGTCTTTTCTTGAAAATCTTTACTCTTTTTCCCGCAATGGGTACAACCAACCTTGATCCGTGTAGCTCCGCAAGGTGGTATGTGGCATTATCGTTGGCACTTGTCACCACATACGGCCCGAACCATCTTCTTGTGAACTTTCTTGTTGTACTGTGCTGATTGTCAAGGTTGTTGTCGTAAACCAATCTCCTTCTTCAATCTTTTTGGGATGAAGTCGATGCGCGTTGTTGAATCCAACTTTGTTCTTTACTCGGGCTGCCTCCATCATCTTTCGCGCTTTTTCTAGATCTTCAGGTCTTCTTTCAAGTTGCCTTATCCGCGCCGCTAATAACTCTTCTCGGCTCATCTCGTTCTCCCACGGTATAGCTATCCATGAGGCGATCGTCCTTTCGATGGGCATTACCGGCTTTTGTCCATACATAAGCTCTATCAGCATATACCCTATCACCGAGCTGTGTGTCGTTCTGTCGGCCCACAAGGCATAGGGTAATAGTGGTGGCCAATTCCTGACTCGACCGTTGCATGCCCGTACGATGGCTTTGACAATAGGTCCATGCCCTTGCTCGATCTTCCCATTCGCTTCCGGATTGTAGGCAGTCGTGAGAGAGAGCTTCACGCTTAGTCATTCGACGAGCTCTATCGCTTTGTGCGCATCCAACTCCCCTCGGTCGGCCACTATCTTCCCCACACATCCGTATCGGCAAACAACCTCTTCAAGTAGAAATTTGCAAACCGTCAGTCGCCGGATGACGCCAGAAGACGCCGGTTCACCGGATGCTGCCGGTTACCGTCGGTCACCGGATTCCGGTTCCATCACCAGTTGTCGGTTACCTTTCGGTCGCCGGATGGCAGTTACCGTTCAGTCGCCGGATGCCGGTTCCGTTGCCGAATGCCGGATGCTGGTTACCGTTCAATCACCGGGTCCTGGTTCCGTTGCCGGATGCCGGTTACGTTGCCGGTCCGGTTTTGGTTGGACAAAACCTTTGCAAGAAGCTAGGCCACACCCATTCATCCAATAGCTTAGTTCAAGTCACCTTGAACTCTCTATGCTCCACACATAGCCACAAAGATAATAGCTTTTGCTCTACCTTATATATGGTAAGATCCTTATTTCTTGTCTATGTGGGATATCTTACAGTTTTATTTTTCTCTTCTTCCTTCTCATACTTCACTCCCACATAACTTGTCACTTAGATGTCTGTTTCTTATGTAGTAAAGTGCATCTCTTCAAGATCTTCATCTTTTTTACTAAGATATTAAACTTACTTAGAATCAGTATATTCACTATTATTGTTTTATATTATTGACACTTGATTTCGTACGTCTTATGTGATTTTCACACCATTGCCGAAAATCTTCACCACAACACGCTCTGGAAAACACGCACACACAGAAACTTAGGACGGTGAACCTCTGGCCGGGAGCTTACAGGCTTCCTGCACAAGCAGAGGCTTCAGCTTCTTCTTGGAGTCAATCTAACAACGCTTTGTCCTCCCAAATTGTGGATACCTCAAACAAACTAGAACCTCCCCTTTTATAGAGCAAGGGGAGGCTGTTACATCACCATAATGCCATCCGTTTTTAGGCAGAGATTTCCCTTGATTTCCTCCATCAGATAGAATTCTTATTCTCTATGCATGTGGGACTTAATGTACCCATTAAATCCTACTACCTAACACTTATTAGTCCTATGTTATGTACATGTGCTTGTACATTTCCGTGTGCATCCTTGCACACCCCCGTTCACGCGCATCAGACCCCTTTTCTCCTCGTAGTCGGAATCCCCCACGATAGTACGCATTTCTTCCTCCATTGTGGCACGCCAATTCATATCCTTGGCCGCTTCTATGTAGCTATCTGGCTCACGTTCTTCCACCACCTTCGTTATATACACATAGTGATGCACCATGTAGTCATTGTACCCATACCGAGTTACGAGTTCTTTTGGCATGTTGATCGGTAGAACTTCTACATCGCTGATTTCAAGGCCCTCTGGGCCGATTCCGATCTCATTTCCGGAGGTCCTTTCATGCTCCCGACCGTGTTGAACTCACTCCAATCCGATGCATCAGCTTCAGTCCCATACTCCGGCATCTTCATCTTCCCCATCTCGTTGCGTGTAAACATCTGCTTCATTTCTGGTGCAGGGACTGCATGGCCGAGTCTCCACTAATCGCCGACTCATCATTCAACTGGTCATTCCGACTCAGTCTCTCATTCAGCCCACTCAACCAAAATGAGATCAGACTCCCCTCTTGAGTTCCAATGTCTCCCTCTTTCAGAGAGTTGGTCTCATTGGCCTCACCTCCAACAATCAGCTTTGAGTCTTCGGGGGTCAGAGACAAAAGAGAATACCAAGACAATGATTCGTCCAAGAAGACATCATGACTCACTCTCACTTGCTTTGTCCAGGGCTTGTAGCACTTGTGCCCCTTCTACTCATTGTCGTGGGGAAAACCGGCTACAAGAAGAAACAGAGACCAAAGGCGTGTGAACCGCAACATGCACAGATGCACGCTAATTTAAAACTATGTTTGTAAATAACCTAGGACTAGGCTAGGTTGGCATGACGTAGGAAGCTTTAATAGGACGAATAAATCTAGGAAAATCTCTGTCTGAAAGGGCAGAGAATAACTACTGGATGTTATAGCCCTCTCTCTCCTTGGTTTGTAAAAAGGAGGGAGAGAGGACTGAGTTGGGGATCCATGTTTTGGGAGGAGGAAGTGTTGTCAGACTAGGGACCGACCACCGATCGTTACCAAGTGTTGGCCGGTCAGAAGAGGAAGGACAAGTGGGAAGGCGGAATCGGATCGGATAATAAGAAGTAAATAATAGTAGAATTATTATTCGGAGGGACGGATCCGGTACAGTGGTACCGATCCGGATCCGGACCGATTCGGATGTCGGTTGCCTAAGCGCACCGATTGTAACCTTGCCGGATGCCTATAAAAGGATCCGATGATTTAAAAAGTGTTTGACGGAAGTAATACAATAGTGATTATTGCGTGTTTATCTGTATCTCGTATTGTTTACCGTCTGTGCTTAATTGTAATCATCTTACGCGTGTAACCTAGCATCCAATCCTTACCACCCCTTTGGAGAAGTGTCGGATAGACACCTGTGTTGAGGCTAGTCCGGCCAGACAGACAACACCAAGTCCTCTACAGGAGTTCTTTTGCCGGACGATGTTGTTCATGTACGAAGCTCATGCGCTCGCGATAGAGGATCCAGGTCTTTTCTCGCCTATGTTGTGTGTGTGAGAGAGTGTTGTCGACTGAGTAGAGGCTCAGTTACAGGCGAGCGGGTTGTAATCCTTTCCTAATCGATTTAGGGTTTCTTTCTCTTCTAATTATCTCCTGCATTGATCGGAACTGAACCGAGTCAGTCGAGCTCTGTGCTTGCTGGCAAATTCAACGCTTGCCCAACACGCGCTCTTTGTTTCACTTTCCCTCTTTCTCACGCTCCTCGGTCTAGGACCCCTGCGGTCCCACCTTCGTTCTTACATGTACGTGTAATTATGCGACATCATGCAAGTAGCTCAACCTTAGCATCCAACTTTCTCTTCTTCTCATTCGGCACATGCACATATTCAATGCTATTGAACACCCTAACATGTCTCACGTTTCGCTTGCACCCGAAATACAACTCATGCGGCGACATCTTTGCTCCGGGGGTAGAAATCCGATTTTGGATGTAGATGACCATTTGGATTGCTTCGGCCGAATTGATCCTGGGCATGGTCTTTTCCTCCAGCATTTCCCGAGCCGTTTCTACCATTGTCCAGTTCCGTCTCTCAGCCACGTTGTTTTGCTCCGGCGTTTATCTACAAGAGAACTCCTTACGGATTCCCTTTGTCTACAGATAGTTGGTGAACTAACTAGAAAATTATTCTTTTCCGTTATCCGGCCTTAGACACTTGATTTTCCTCTTTGTTTCCCTTTCGACTAGACTTTTCAGGGCTCGAAAATAGGAGATGACTTCGCTTTTCTTCTCAATGAGGTATACCCGAGTGTGTTGGCTGAAGTGGTCGATGAAGAAGACGAAATATCGGCTCTAGCCCATGCTCACACAACTTGTCGGTCCCCATATATTTGTGTCTAGCTTTGATTCTTCTCATTGGGGAACGGAAGCCTATGTTGCTTCCTGAGTTGGCAAGCTTCCCATATTTGGGCCTTCCGACCACTAAACTTCGGTAGTCCGAAAACCACATGTTTCGACTGCAGTTCATGAAGCTTTGAATAGTTGATGTGGCCTATCCGCTTGTGCCATAGGTCGATGTCTGATTCGACCTTTTCTCCTTTTGCAAACATCCGGATGGATGTCATCTTTACTACTAGGGCAAAGATCTCATCGAAATCCACTCCTTTCTTCTATTGGAAGCCCTTCATCACGATCCAGGCTTTGTACCTTGCTAGATTTCCGGCATCTCTTGGTTTCAACTTGTACACCCACTTGTTCCGGAGTGCTCTCTTCTCTTTCGGCAACTCTGTCACTTCATACTTGTGGTTCTCATGCAGGGAGTTCATCTCGTCCTACATGGCACTCAACCACTTGCGATTGTGGGTGTCTCTCATTGCTTCTTTGAAGCTTTCCGGCTCCCCCTCATCGGTTAGCAACACATGCTCTGCATCAGGAAATCTCCGGGGGGCTCTTCTCTCTTGGAGAGGATAACTCCGGCCCTAGTTTCTGACCACCGGTTCCTCCGTTTGTTCCAAATCCGATTCGGGATCTTGTCTAGTTCCGATGTCTTCTTCTTCATCATCATCTTAAATCGGTTCGGTTTCTTATCCGTGTCTGGCCGGTTCTTCGAGTGTCATCTGGTTACCGGCTACCATCCGGTTTTCAACCTGGTATGTCTTTGTGTCCTCAAGCCGGTTTTCATTGGATGATCCGGAGTTCATCACCTTCTTCTTCGACTCCCAGTCGACAATGGTCCAGTCTTCCATGAAGTCTATGTCCCGACTCCAGAACACCTTCTTCTCAACCAAGTCCCACACCCGGTAACCAAACTCATCATCGTCGTATCCAAGGAATATGCATGGACGGGACTTCGAATCCAGCTTTGTTGTCTTGTCCTTCACCACATGCACGTAAGCGAGACATCCGAATACCTTTAGATGCCAGTAGGACACATCCTTACCGGTCCATACTCTTTGCGGTGTGTTTCCGTCCAAAGGTACTAAGGGTTATGTGTTTATCACATAGGTCGTCATCGTCAGCGCCTCAGCCCAAAACTTCTTGGGTAGCTTGGCATGTGCAAGCATGCTCCGGACTCTCTCCATTATGGTCCGGTTCATCCTTTCGGCCAGCCCGTTTTAGTTACGGTGTTTTCAGCACGGTAAATTCGAGCCAGATTCCCTTCGACCGACAGTACTCCTCGAACTGCCCCCGGTATTCTCCTCCTTTATCTGCTCGAATTGCTTTCATCTTCTAGTCGGTTTCTCTTTCCACTCTCGCGTGGAGCTCCTTGAAGACGGGTAACACTTGATCCTTCGTCTTCAGTGGTGTGACCCACAGCTACCGGTTGTGGTCGTCTATGAACATCACAAAGTACTACGATCTGGCATATGACTTCATGTCCACTTGACACACATCGGTATGCACTAGCTCAAGTGGTGCATTCCGTCTCATCGGTGGTCTTCACTAGAAAGAGTTTCGGTTTTGTTTGCCGGCCAAGCAATCGGTGCACTTCTCAAGTTGCACGTCCTTCACCAGAATAAGATTGTCTTCGTCAAGCCTCTTCATCCACTTCTCACTCATGTGACACGGTCTTTTATGCCACAACTCACTGGTGTCGCGAAAATACGACGAGGACACGCGAAAATACGACCAGAGGATATCAGATTCGTGCGTTTATACTTTTAAGAATTAACGGAAACGAGAAAATTTAATAATTTTCATTAACAAAGGAAAAGAAATTACAATATGTCCCAAGATTGGGATTCATAAGTTTGAGGTTTACTGAGATTAATAGAAAAGAAAAATTAGGGGTTTTGAGAGATATGGCTTTCGTAGGGAAAATTAGGGTTTTTGGCTTCCGTAAGGAAGTTATGGTTTATGAGAGATATGGCTTCCGTAAGGAAAATTAGGGTTTATGAGTGTTAGGGCTCTGTGAGATAAGGGAACATAGAAGGAAAAGAAAAATAATGGAGAGCGGCCCAAGTGGAGAAAAGAAATCAAATATATATGAAGTTCTCCGTTGATCATAGCCTCCCATTATCCTTTGCATGCATCCCACATGGCGTTTACCTTACATAAAGTTTGACTTTAGTTGCATGGCCTCCACCTTTAGTTGCATGTCTTCCACATGACCTTTACTTTTATGCATGGCCTCCACCTTTAGTTGCATTCCTTCCACATGACCTTTACTTTATTTTACTTTACTTTAGTTCAATCGCATGATCCTATAATCCGTAAAGTTTGGCCCATGCTTTGATCCGACTAATCCGCGTCTGTCCTAATCCATCCAATCCGGTTCCGGTTCCATCCGTTTGCCGGCTCCATCCAATTTCCAGTCGTCGGATTCGTCCGGTCAACGGTTGCCGAATCCATGCGGTCGCTAGTTGCTGGATCCGTCCGGTCGTCGGCTCCGTCCGGCCGCCGAATCCATCCAGTCACCGGTTGACGGATCCGTTCAGGTGCCAGCTCTACCCGGTTGCCAACTCCGTCCAGTTTCCGATTGCCAGCTCTGCCCAGTCACCGATTTCCTCCAATTGCCGGCTCCATCCAGTTTTCGGCACTATCACCGACCGGTTTGAGTAGCACTTGGAGCCGGATTGCTCTCGATGGCGAAAGATTGATCAGATATATTGTCATATGCAAGACTTTGGCCCAAACTTCTAGCTTCAGTCTAGATTGTGGGAGCATTGTTGCCACCCTCTCTCAGATCTTCTGGTTCATCGTTTCCACCACGCCATTTTGCATCAAGGTATATGGAGTGGTCGTTTGGTGCTAAACCCCTTTGTCAAACAGGTACTATTTGAAGTCTCGAGAGGTGTATTCACCTCCGTTGCCGGACTGGAGTGTCTTCACATGGTATCCTAATTAGTTCTCCACTTCAGCTAACCACTGCTAGAAGAACTCGAGCGCTTCATCCTTGGACTTAATCAAGTAAGCCCAAACCTTCTATGTACAATCATCTATGAATGTGACAAAGTATCACGAACCTCCTAGTGACCATTTGGGCATCAACCCACATGTATCGGTGTGGTCTAGTTCTAGGGGTTGTCGTATTGCCTCAACGTGGAGAGAGTGCGTACTTTGGGTCTATTTCCTGTAATAACAATGCTTGTAGAAGGCCGCCTTCATCTAGAGTTTTTGGATGTAATCGATTGCCATCAATCGGTCTAGTCCAGCTTAGGACATAAGGCCAAGTTGGCCGTGCCATAAGTTCGAATCCTGCGATTTGGCTATGTTCACTGTGCCCTCTGGACTCATCGCCACCAACAAATACAAGTTCTTGTAATTCTATCCACAACCGATTTTCATGTTCCCTTGGCTGATTGTCCATGATGACTCATTAAGAGTCGTCAGGTGTCTAGTTTCGGTTAGCATGCCGATCGAGACCAGACTCCTTCATAGTTTGGGAACGTGCCAGACTCGGTGCGGGATTATCAAATTTCAATTTGATAATTGAATTGGGACTTCCCCTATCCGTACAATTATGCATTCTTGCCCATTCTCGAGTTAGATTGTACCATCGGCTCTGGCGGAATAGTCTGAAAACCATTCGATGTTTGGGGACACGTAAAATGTGGCACTAGAGTTTAGCAACCACGTTCTCACGTCTTGCGTGCTATAAAGGACATCACCAGTCGAGGAGTCTTCTAAGGGGAGAACTTATTTGGACCGGGATTCAGAAACATTCACTTGGTTGCCGGTAGGAAAACAATTCGAATCGGATTTTCCTTGTGTCCAATCGAATTGCTAACCGTTCTCCTTTCTTTTTATCGACCAACAGTTGGAAATGTTGTGGCTGGCCTTTCTGCAATGTGTGTAGAAGGCCTTCGACTGACCGTTCATTGGTTTCAACCTTCACTAATCATCCCTCCTCTTCGATCGACTAGTACTTAAGTCGGTTCTTCCGGCTGGCTCGGCCTTGTGGTGAGCTTCTACCGAATCATCAATGGTGAGGCCCATCGATCATCACCAGATGTCCTTAGTCAGAACTTGTCTGATTGTTTCGTCCAAATTGAGATTTGGATAGTTGTTGGTGAATTTCATGCAGAATACCTCCTAGCCTGCTGGCAAACTAAAAGGGACGGCGCGAGCCTTAACTTCTTCTTCAAAGTTAATCCCTTGGGAGGAGAGTTTGGACAACACCCAACTAAAGGAGTTCATGTGGGAGGTCGCCGGATTTCCACATTTGTGCAAGATGTAGAAACCATTTTCTGGAAGTGATGTTTTGATGGTCTGGTCTTTTCTTTCAACTGGTTCTCTTATCTTGCCAGTTTTCTGTTGTTCGTTTCCACTAGATATCAAGGTCACTCTGATACCACTTAATGGAAATAGTATGAATTGTTGCAACAAAAGAATATGAGGACTTGTAGGTTAGTCTCCAGCAAATAACATAGATAACCAAAGAAGTAGATGTGTGCACTGTTGATAGATTCAGGAAACAAGAAGCATAGAGCAAAATGACACAATTAGAGGTCAATTTTCAAACTTTGATTATTCTCTCAAAAACCCTCTCACTATAGAATGTCACTGTTGGGCTTATATACTCTAGCCCTAATTGAGAAATATGTTCACGTTGTACATACAACAAATTGGGTGGAATCGGTCTTTTATGCTAACAAATAAAACATCCTCCATGATTGTACCGTACTTGCATCCCTTACTCCACGCTCTGGCTGAGTGAGACTAGATTCTTCGTTGTGGTAGGAACATGCAAGACGCTTTTGATGTAGGTCTGGTTTTCCTCTTTGCCGAATGGGACATTACCGACATGTCGTATCGGATGCATGGTGTCATTTCCAGTCTCTACATAGCCAGGTCGATCGGGCTTTCTTAATTCACAAAACCATTCTTCATGAGACGTCATGTGATTTGAGGCATTGGAGTTGACAAACCATACATCTTCTAAATTAGAGGTGTTGATTGGGCTGAGGGTCAACATAGAGTTTGCTATATGTTTCATCACGAACATTCCACCATAGTCATCGTATTTGGAGTTGGTGGCATAATTGGTGAGTTGTCGACTTGTAGACGCTAACTCACTCTTCTTCTTTCGACACTCCTCTTCATGGTGGTCAATTTTTTCATAGTATCTACATTTGATGAGGTTGTTTTTTCGGCTTGGTCCGGCATGGAAGCTCCCCCTTCTTTTGAATGTTCCTCTTGGGTTTCCACCATCTTACTGGTAATGGGAGTTCTTTTCATAGGTCGAACCTTGTCCTTGGCTAAATTAGCCTCTTCTTGCGTGGTTGCGTCCTCTTCCTCTATCTAAGTGTGTGTAGAGCATGTGTCCTTCGAATGCATTGCTCTTGGTTCGAACATGGTTTTCTTCAACCGATAACATTGATTGAAGATCCAAGAAAGAGGGAGCTTGATTCTCTCTTGCTAGAATGGCGGTTCTCATTGCATCAAACCGTGTTGCAAGGCCACCTAGGCATATTTGCACCATTTCATCATCCTCCACATTAACGCTTATTGAGCCAAGTGAATCATAAAGCTCCTTGATCTTCAAGGTGTAGCTTGTGATGGACATGTCCCTTTGTTGGACATTGTTCAAATCTTGGTGGAGTTGAAGCTTTCGTGTTGTCGTATTGGCGACGAATATTTTCTTGAGATTCCCCCAAGCTTCTTTCAACATCTTGGCTTCCCGAGTGTAGCTGAGCATGTGGTCACGGACACATGTCTCCAAGCAATACATCACTCGACTCACCATTTTCTCCCATGTTGGGTATTTGGCATTCGTTGGGTTATGTTTATTTTCTTGCGCTCCTTTGATGTATCTCCAATAACCTTAGGTGACAAGGTATTGGTGCATCTTGTATTCCCAAGATGCATAGTTGTTTCAGTCCAACTTCTCGCTAGGGAGAGGGCTACCGATTTGAGTGTCCATGATATCATCATCTTCTTCTTCCTTAGACACGAGCTATGTAATGTCACTATGATAGCGATGAGCCGGTTCTTCTTGAACGTCGGCATAGAACACAACACGCGTGGATGAGCTAGATCGGACTGCCAACGCGCTCTGATACCATGTAAATAATTACCTACAATAATTATGTTAGGCGGAATAGATTAGATGTGTGTTTGTGTCTGTGTGTGTGAGAGAGAGAGAGAAGAGAAAAAAGAAAAAAGATAGAAGAATCAAATGTATATTTATCCAGGAATAAGAAAATAAACTAGCAATCAACCAAATTCAAAGGAAGGATGAAGGTGCTTTATATAAAGTCACCCTCTCTATATATTTTCTCACTAAAACGTTGTGGTTTTGATCTCGGCATATGCGTGCAAAGGAAAAGAAAGTGAATTCGGGAAGTACACATCGGGCTTCTTGTCGAAGAAAGAGGAGAACTGAAATAGCTTGTATTGATAATTCCAAGATTATTACAATTGCATTTCTTGCCTATCCTTGATAAGATTACTCACCCCCCTTTTTATACATGAGGAAGGTGGATGCATGAGTGCCAAGTGTCACCCATGCATAAGAGGCACTTACATTAGTGGGCACTTGATATTATGTTTTTTTTCGTAGATTCAACTAGCAATTTACACATAATATTATCATCCTATGGTGACCGATTCTTATCGAGCTATTAGCTATCGCTTAACGAAACAATCATTTACATATTTGCACATAATATTATCATCATTAGGTGATCGGTTCTTATCAAGTTATTAGCTATCGCTTAGCTAATTTAACAACCATTTACAAAGATTCTAATTAATTCCTATAATTTGGTAGAGGTTATTTTCTCATCGTGGCACAAAAACGTCACGACAATGTCCACTATCTCTCTAGAAACTCATTAGTTATGTGTCATGGGGAATATGGAAACTCATTAGTTATGTTTCATAGAATATGATTCTATGGCACATAATTAATGTTCGAAAGTAGTGGTGACCTTTGACCTTTGAGTGTACATACATTCTCAAAAATGGCGTGTTTACACACTAGACTTGGGTTAAGTTTGGTTCTCAACAAAATATCATCTCATTCTATTTAAAATAGACACAAGACTAGGATATGCATCATCATAATATACAACCTAGGGTCAAGAGCCTATACACTCTAGGATCTGTAGGAAGGAAAGATGGCACCTAGGATGTAGAATTTGATTCACCTTGGAGAGGATAGCCAAGCCATCAAAAGAAAGGTATAACACTAATTAGTAAGTATTGGAAAGGTTGTGGAAAGTGAGGACCATGGATGAAATTCAAATTAGGACCTAATGAGACCTAGGTGGAAAGTTTGGAAATTTCAAATCAAGTGATGTGAAGAGAGAAGCAAACATGTTGAAAATTTTAATGGATAAGACATTAAATCTAGCACTTGAGACTATCCTTGATGACAAGAGGTAGCAGAGCTCTATTGATGAGGCCATGCTAGATCCATCATGAAAAGAAGTTCTGACACATTAGAATTTAGTAGTCCAACCAAACTAGATGGTCATCAAAGTTGAGGATTGATTGCACAACTCAAAACAATCTATGATATCAAATTGGCGTATCATAATGACTATCCTAAAGGAGGTCATAGAGTGATGGAGCATGGGGACCACTCTATAATGGAAGGGTTAAGAAAGTGACCAATAAGAGAGAAAGAGGATAACAATAATATAATTGCATTATTAATGAAAGAAGGATCATTTTCTCTTCCTAGAATGGCTATTTGCCTAGATTTTTAATATTCCTCTTGAATATTGTATTGAAGGTAATCACTACTATGGATGACGTGACAATATATTACTAAGAAAGTTTGAAAACAATGTTTTTGGCTGATCATTTTTTTAAAGAAAACATATCTTTCCATTAGTTTTAAAAAGCATATCAACTACAAAATACAAAATGATGGAAAGGAAGTGATTATCCTTCCCCAACCCGTCTTGTGTAAGACAATAGCTAGCCAGGAATCCTTCATTTGATAGACTTGCTTGAGCACTTGATCAATAGTTGAAACATACCATGAATTTGCATATGTTCAAACCAAATCAATCTTCCTCATCATGTTCATAATCAACATATCCAGATACCACCTTTGGGTCATCACATGCATCCAATATACCACCACATTTACAATGACCAAGCATCCTCTAGTTTCCATATTCAACGTAAAACTCAAGCAAAACATTATGGTATAGAGCTCATTCCATGATTCCAGCATATGCCTTCATGTAAAACCATGTGATCAACACCCACCTTAAGGTATCTTTGCCCATCGAATAGTTTATATGCATCTGATAAACTTCCACATGTTGCGTACAAATCAACAATGCTTCTAATGAGCATATTCAAGTTGATACCTAACTGAGCGATGGCAATATGGATTTATTTTCCTTTCTTTTAACTCAAATGTGTTTTGAACATGTTTTTGGCTCATCATTATATATCATAGATTAATTTAATTAGTCATTAATGGATGTAAATAGAATTTTATACCATATTCTCTATTTCTATTTAACATCGCATTGATATGGTGATATGATGAAGCGAAAACCAATGATACAAAACATGGTTGAAAATTGAAATGGTAAGATCTAGCCATTAATACCTAAGGTTTAAGGGTTCACAATCCTTTGAAGATTATTGTTGATAAAGACAAAGCTCTATTGGATAAATGCCAACATGGGAGAATGTGGTAAAAATATATATGCAACATTTATTTTCTCCACATAAACACCTACACAATTCCTATAGATACAACTTACAAGTACAAGAAATTGTTTACTATTTGTCATACAAATATACATACATACATACTCCACACCACGCCCATCTAAGCACCTACACAATTCCTATAGGTACAAATACATAAACTTTTTTAATCTCTCTCATACAATTTTGTATATATTCAACACTACACCCAATTGCACATTACTGTGCTTATAATCTTATACATTATATTCTACATATTCCCATATAAATTCCCCAACAAAGCCATACATTTGGACATACCTACACCATTACAATAAGACATTACCAAATAAACATTCACCCACATACACATATAAAGTCACATGCACATTGATACACGCATACATAGAAATTACAGTCAATACAAAAAATAAAAACAAATGTTAGATGGACAATTGATCAAAGTCAAGCACCCATGCAATGCTAAGGACAAGTGCACATGCAAAAGAAAAAGATGTGGTGCATGTTAGGCGAAAAGGATTTGACATTTCACATGCACGTGTAGATCTATGCAACAATATGATGTCAATATAGGTTAATTCCCTCTGTAGAATTGATTTTAAGCCTGTAGCTTTGAAACCATGAAAGAAAGAGTATATTAATTTTCATAAAGAAGTACAACAATGTGGGGAATTGAATACATCACCCCAAACCATTTGATGATGATTAAGTATTGACATCATCGTTTAGGGACGTATATTCAGTAATATCAATGAGTATATCTTTATTGATGTGTAATAATGGAATGGCTAAGCAATAGATTTTGTGATTTCCATTGCAAATATGTGTTGCCATTTAGATTTTTTTGAGTTGGATAGAAAACTTCTCTAATGTTCTCATTGCTTAGGGAGCCATTTACTGCCATCAATGAAGGCAATACTGAGGAAGGGCTTGGCTTGTTTATCATTAAGACTACGAGACCATGAAACACGACCTTTACGATTGGCTCCAGGGCCAGAGCATTTATACTCACCATAGAATACTTTCCTGTGCTCGAAAATGAAATTAAAAATG
>NW_028231188.1:0-16297 GCF_043228905.1 Azolla caroliniana | reverse complement strand
CGCGATTGTCGTCGTTCCCTTCCGGTCCGGTCCTCTCCAGTCTTTACCGTTCCGGTCCGATGACCGCTTCGAATCGGTATTGTCGGTTTCCTTCTCTTTCCGGAAATGCCGATAGTTCTTCTGGAAGTGTTCCGGCTTGCCGCAATAGAAGCAAGTAAGCCTCCCCCTTGACTTTGACCGTGTACCCGACTTTTCCCGGTTCTAGGGACTACGGTTCCTTTGTCTTCCGCATTTCGATTCGGTAAGGAGCGCTTTGGATCCATTCCTTTGTCTTTCCAACGTGCCTCCTCATCTAGCAAGCTCGACTTGACTCTTGCTAGGGATAACTATTTTCCTTCCAACGTGACAACCAACGTCTCCCAGCTATCCGGGAGGGAACCGAGCAGGAGCAGTGCCAGTACCTCATCGGTGAGAGGTACTTCCAATGATGTTTCCTGGTGAATCAGCCCCTGGAAGGCATTCATGTGCTCCGCCATACTGGAGCCATCTTGGTACCGGAGTCTTACTAGCTTTCGGAATACCGAAACCCAATTAACATCATTTTTGTTCTAAAACATAATGTTGATCTTCTCCCAGAGCTCATGAGCCTTGCTCTCTTCATTGAAGTTGTTGTACAGGCTCATGTCGATGAAGCACCGTATGTATGCCGTTGTCTTCATGTGCATCACCTCCCACAGTGTGGCGTCGATCTTGTCTGGTCTCTTGTCCCCAAACTGAACCGGCAACCAAAGATCTTTCACCACGAGCATGTCCCTCATCTTCGACTTCCACACTGAGTAGTTAGTGCCGGTGAGCTTGAACATGCCGCCAAGTGAATCTTCCATTTCCTGTGTCGTTTCGCTCTGATACCAAATTGATGCGAAATATGCGAAATATGCGAAATATTACTCGGTCACAACCGAGTCTCAGATCATGTCGTTCCAAATCTAACACCAAGAATGGGAATAGAGGTGAATACACGTACACACAAACAATATGAGAGAGGGTACACAGTATGTTTACGTGGAAAACCCTAAATGGGAAAAACCACGGGAGTTCACAAACTCCAACTATCACTATGTCTAGAGGAATACAGCAAGTGAGCACGGAGGCAACAACCTCTTGGTCACAATCTTTTCCTGGTGGCAATTACAATAGAGACTCGCTCAGTATCTCACTCTCCCTCTCTCTCTCTCTTACTCTGTACAGTAGTTACACCAATAACTCTATACAACAAAATAAAGACAACAACACACCTAAGAGTTTGCCCTAGGTCATATTTATACTAATAGGACTTTCGGGCCATTTACAAATATAGCCCCTATGGGCTCTCTGGAACATATTTACATATATGTCCCTTCATCCGGTGAGAGGTTCTCACCGGACCTGCATCATCCGGTTCTCACCGGGTCTTCCTTGTCGGGTACTCATTATCCGGTTCTCACTAGGCCTTCATCATCCGGTTCTGACCGGGCCTTCATCATCCCATCCGAAGGGATAGAGATCCTAACAGTAAAGAAGTGGATAACTAGATCGGTTGAGAGCCGACGGGTTGTTAGAGGTTTACAGTCTTGTTTTAGTAAATAGGAATATTATAGACATTTAGTGCTAGAGCTCACGTGTGAGCATTGAAGTATTTGTCAGTACTTCTGTCAATCCTTCAGAGGACTTGTATAAAATGTGCTTAGTGAGCACATCATATGTACAGAGTGTTATTATTTTGAATAAAGTTTGTTCTCTACTCTCTCTGTCTCCCTCTCACACATACTGTATGTTCTCCATCTTTGTGTATACGTAACTGTTTTGTGGTGTCCGGCAAAGCCGGCTATGTCTTGTGTACTAGCTTCCGCTTACTATTCTTTTTCAATATTCTTCTAGTCTTCTTGACTAGTCAATCCTATTACCCTACTTCCCTCTTTCCTGAATACATTTTTTTCCAACTCATCTATGGTTCCCTACGTTGACACCTCATCCACCCATATGGTCGAGTTGCACAATAACTACCACTAATAGTGTAATCACAAAATTTGCACTCATTGATTATATCTAACAATTGAAATATGCCTTTTTGTTGTCTTTAAGCTCATGTTGTCTCCTGTCCTTGTCATACCTTTTCTTTATCCTTAAATCTTTATATAGTTTTAGTTTAACTCATTTCCTCATGTGCAATCATCACATCACAATGTCTGACCCCATTACCCAAAGAGTACTTGTGTGGCTTCCATGAAAATAACCGAAGGATTGAAGGAGGCCATCAAAAATCTTGTGGAAGGAAAAAAGCCATGGGCCGGGATAGCACAATGGCTAACGGTGTTAGTCCCACCGGTGCTCCCCATCACACAAAAGAAAAGAGGTCGGCAAGAGACGACGCCGAAAAAGGTCACAAAGCGCCGACAGATCTTGGAGAAACACACCCCCGGATGGACCCAGCAAAGAAGCAGAACAGCAGGGGGAAGGACCATCCCGACAGCAACAGGAACCGGCAACAAAGGCAAAACCGGCAGGTAAAGGCAAAGGGAAAGCGGCCGAGGAGGAACCGGTAGCGCGCAAACCAATCCATATAACGCTGCGACGGCCGGAACCGGAACCAGAGGTCTTTATACAAAAGGTCGGTCTGGTAACCGCACCGGAGGAGGAAACTGAAACAGAAGACTCATCCGAACCACTGGTAAGACTCCCAGCAAGACAAGGTCGGGAGAAACGGGCGAAAGGACCGGCTCCACCAGTGGACAGAACTCAGCAGAGGGCGCAAGGACCATCTCCAGTAGCCGAGGCGGAAACAGCACCGGAACCCGTACCCAGGGAAGCAGCACCGACATCGGTTGGGCCGGACTTCAGAAAACCAGTCATCCCAGAGAAGAAGAAGGAACAAGCGCCGGAGCCGGAGCCAGAGAAGAGGCCGGAAAATCAGCCTGACTTAAGTGAGCAGGCCACCCCGACACCGGAAGAACAAAGCCACAATGGCTGAGATGGCTTTCGGAGCAGTTATCGGGAGTAGCGGACCAGTTAGAGAAAGAAGAAACGTGTAGGCAACAGCTGACGCATACAACAACTCAGGAGTTGGTCGCGCTCCGAACACAGATCGAGGAAATGCAAGGGGAGTTGTTGCAGGCAAGGGAAGGAATTCAACAAGCACAAGCTGTCACCGAGCCGGTCGGGACAACAAGGAAGCAACCAGAACCGGAACCGGAACCGGTAGCCTTGCAAACCGGCCCTGAGACCGAAAAAATAATAGAAACCTTACGAGAGGAGTTAAAAGCTCAGGAGGCATTAAGGGAAAGAGAAAGGGAGCAGCAGAAAGCGGTGGAGGACGACAGACGAAAAATGGAAGAAGGCCTCCGGAAAGGTCGAGCCGCTAATGACCGACTGCAAGAAGAAAAAGAGAGGCTGCAGAAGGAGAAGGACCGACTACGTCGACATGCCGAGCAAGAGATAGAACGACTGCAGGAAGAACTCTGACAACAGAAGGACCGGGACGATCGGTTAAGAGCTCAGGCAGAAGGAGAAGGAAGAAAAAGAGCGGACCAGTTAGAGAAAGAAGAAACGTGTAGGCAACAGCTGACGCATACAACAACTCAGGAGTTGGTCGCGCTCCGAACACAGATCGAGGAAATGCAAGGGGAGTTGTTGCAGGCAAGGGAAGGAATTCAACAAGCACAAGCTGTCACCGAGCCGGTCGGGACAACAAGGAAGCAACCAGAACCAGAACCGGAACCGGTAGCCTTGCAAACCGGCCCTGAGACCGAAAAAATAATAGAAACCTTACGAGAGGAGTTAAAAGCTCAGGAGGCATTAAGGGAAAGAGAAAGGGAGCAGCAGAAAGCGGTGGAGGACGACAGACGAAAAATGGAAGAAGGCCTCCGGAAAGGTCGAGCCGCTAATGACCGACTGCAAGAAGAAAAAGAGAGGCTGCAGAAGGAGAAGGACCGACTACGTCGACATGCCGAGCAAGAGATAGAACGACTGCAGGAAGAACTCTGACAACAGAAGGACCGGGACGATCGGTTAAGAGCTCAGGCAGAAGGAGAAGGCAGAATGACCGACTGCAAGAAGAAAAAGAGAGGCTGCAGAAGGAGAAGGACCGACTACGTCGACATGCCGAGCAAGAGATAGAACGACTGCAGGAAGAACTCTGACAACAGAAGGACCGGGACGATCGGTTAAGAGCTCAGGCAACCCGACGCCTGAAGCAAAAGACGGAGGACTTCGACCGTCTCTACCGAGATCACAAGCAGGCCGAGTCGGACAACAAAAAACGGGCAGCAGACTACGACCGGCAAATAGAGAAGCTGAAAGAGCAGCTCAAAGAGACCCGATTAGACCTGGCTAAGGCGATGGATGAGGTCAGTGCCAACAAGGAAGCATTGTCGGCGGAAATAGCCCAAGCAACGGAGAGAAGGAAGGAATTAGAGGCGCTAAGGCGGGAAAAGCTGGACCTGACCAAGATCAGGAATGAAGAAAAGGAAAAATCGACCTTCATGATCAGCAAACTGCAGAGTACCTATGAAAAGCAGAAAGCAGATTACGAGGCCTAGGCTCAGATAATGGCCGACATTATAAAACGGGCAAGGAAGGAAAAGCAGGAAGCTTATGCGCATGCTAAGGCAGGGGTTGACCGGATCAAGCTCATCATGTCAGGATGGAGTACCCGAGCTCAGGCAAGCATCAACGAACGTACGGAAAAGCTATGGAAGGAGTGGTCACAACAGGCAGCCGAGCTGCAGACACTCCGAGCGGATGCCGAGAATCGGAAGAAGACCGGTGACAGGTTCTACAAGATGGATGAAGAAAGTATCGTCGCCATTCGGGAAGAATTGTCGGAGGATTTCTACACTTTAGCAGAAGAACACCTCAAAGAAATCCGAGGGTTGGTAGAGAGGTTGGATGACGGGCAGCTCGCAACTCAGTTGGAGTTGGAGAGATACGAGCAGGACCGGGTACGACAGGAAGCTAAGGGAAGAACGACGCCAATCACGATAACTGAGGGAGAGCAACCGGCTGAAGATGAACCAACCGACACCGAACAACCCCGACAAGGAATACCCGAAGATGAACTTGAAGAAGAGCAGGAGCAGACCGATGCCAGAGAAGAAGAAGAGCTGAGACCGGAAGACACCAGAGCAGAGGAAGGAGGCATATCGAGTCGACCAATCGAGACCGGAGAAAGCGACACTGGTAACAGAACAGAGCCAGGAACGGAGGGAGAACAGGAAGAGCCCGGACGAAGAGGTGAGGAAGCACCGGCACCACAGAATCAAGCAGAGCCGGAGCAGCAAATTTTTACGGAACAGCCTACCCAACCGGAGGTCGGAGACCAGGCAGGCAAGGAACAGGAACAAGAGGAAGAAGCACCACTTGACACCATCGAGCAAAGTGTGCTCGATATTTTGGAGGAAGACTGAGGCCGGGAGTGGATTCGAAGTGCAAGGCACTTTCCCACGGGCGTGCCATGTGTTGGCCGGTCAGAAGAGCAAGGACAAGTGGGAAGGCGGAATCGGATCGGATAATAAGAAGTAAATAATAGTAGAATTATTATTCGGAGGGACGGATCCGGTACAGTGGTACCGATCCGGATCCGGACCGATTCGGATGTCGGTTGCCTAAGCGCACCGATTGTAACCTTGCCGGATGCCTATAAAAGGATCCGATGATTTGTAAAGTGTTTTTGACGGAAGTAATACAATAGTAATTATTGCGTGTTTATATGTATCTCGTATTGTTTACCGTCTGTGCTTAATTGTAATCATCTTACGCGTGTAACCTAGCATCCAATCCTTACCACCCCTTTGGAGAAGTGTCGGATAGACACCTGTGTTGAGGCTAGTCCGGCCAGACAGACAACAAATAATAATGCCACTTACAATAGATTAAGGCAACAATATACTAGCACTACTGATGGTGGGCAACACCATGACCCTCTTCAATAACGAGGGAGGCATGATAATGGCATGGGTAAGTTTCTCGATTTGTTTGAAAATGTCAAGGATGCATCTTTCCTTAATCAATTTCTTCACGGGGAAGTAACCAAGAGAATATACCAATGATGTGCACTAATGGGATTGAACTCACAAAATCGTTTTGGATGGAACAATGTTTTTCACGACATTGCTATTGTAGGCCTCAAGGTTTTATGGTATATATAATATAGCATGAGTATCGTGAGTATAGACCTCAAGGTGTTATAGTATATATTATATACCTCACCATTTGATATATAAATGTTACTACTTGTGTCTTGTAGTTTGCTTTCAACATAACTCAAATGCAAAGACATGGTTATTCCTAAATCAAGGGAGGAAACCAAGACGATTTTCACCAAGCTTCAATGACAATTCCATTCATGCTTGTGAAAATGATTATATCCTTTTGTGAAAGGTCTACCAGGCAAAATGTGTGGAGTCTTGAATGAGTGATGGCAAGGAAGTTGGCTTGATGAGGACCAAGTATACTTGAAGAGTTTCAAAATCAACTTCAAAAACCGTATGTACCAACTAGGGAAAAAATGGTCATACAACTACTATTGTATCTTGAAAAGGGACGAGATCAAGCACTAGACCAAAACTTGTTATTGGAGCAGAAATGGGCTTTGGAATAGACATCCACATTGACCATCATGTGCCTATGTAGTAGACGCATCGCTTGCAAATGCAACCTTTCCAACCAAAAGAATGATGGACCTATGCTCTCGACAAATTAGTTTTGCAACATATGTTTAGTCAGGCATCCCATCATCTTCTTGAACATGTCCAAGTTTGGACCATGACTTGTCTAAATGCATTTCATGCAATTTTCTTCATAACTTACTAGTTACACCCATCAATTGACACATGCATGATATTCTTGATATTCTCCATGCATGACATTCGCAATATTCGAAAATATGAAATGGCCCCAAGAATATTATAAAACCATTCGTTTTGCAAAATAATTCATTCATTTTTTGAATACAGAATTTAAAAAATTATTAAATTCACTAAAAAAAGAACAATTATTCATTAATAGATTATAAAAATATGAACACTATTAAGTCTCCTTACGTGTCAAATAAAAAAGGGGAGATTTTATGAACCTTTATTTTATTTTTTTTACTTTTTATTTTAAACAAAACAACTATTTTATATTTATTATAGAAATATGATTAGCGTGAAATATCCACAAAATTAGGGAGACAAAAATATCCACAGAATTTGGGAGACAAAAACGAGGAATTAATGAACCTTTATTTTATTTTTTTTATTTATTACTTATTTATTAAAAATAAAACAAATACTTTTACATTCACTATATAAATTTATTAGTGTCAAGTCCCTTTTTTATTGTCCCCTTTTTATTGTGAAGTCCCCTTTTTTTATATCTAGGAAACTAAAGAGGGAGTTTATGAACTTTTTCTCTTTTTCTAATGCTTTTTCATGCATTGGTATGTGTATTCATGTGAATTTGTTTGGGAACCCTGCGAATGCAAATATGTCAACCTATGGTTACACCTCTTGATTGGACTAAGCATACCCTAACTATGCAACAATGTCCAATAGATAGCCCCGACATTATCACTGAAGACCACAAACTTTTTGCATGAAGGCCACTCTCTTGTACATGTACAACTTAGTTGGCAAGACTCTCAATTATTTGTACAAGTAATGTCTGTAGGACAACCGTGGCCTTGAGTGGTGTTACCTTCAAAACCAAAAGAAGATAAAGTACCAAACGTTCCTCGGTTTCTCTAGCAATTTCCAGAAATCAAATGAAAATTGCATAGAATATGTCAAAATAATATAATAGAAAGCCTCAGAAAATTCATTAAAATTAGCACGATCAATTTCGGTTCTAGAAGTGGAAAAAACAGTCACTTTTGGGGGCTAATCTTGACAACATTCTCAAGGAGAAAGGATATGAGGATGCACATCATTTTGATCCAAACATGTCTAGTCATTATGTACCCTCGAACTATGCTTGTCTTTTATCATTTACCATTCCTTGGAATTCTCTCAAAGCTTCTATAGCTCTACAATACTCCTCTTCTGGAAGTGAGAATCCAAATTGAATGTGTCCAGGAATGCTGCTGCTTCTGCTTAAGTGAAGATTTGTACAATCAGAAATAACTTTTATGATATTGTCATTATCCAGCTCTAACATTTTCGTTGAGCCCAGAGTAGTTTTGTAAGTTATTTGTTTTCCTTCATATGCTTTTGGACTTGCTAACAAAGATACTCCGCCCAAAGGTTTTAAGGGCACCCAACCAAAGTTTCCAAGCATCTGCCAAAATAAAAGTGAGTATGTTTCATGATTCATTGTCACGTCAAATGCTTATAAGTAAGAAAGGAAAAACTCCAAAAAACCCAAAAAATTATTTCCCCAAATGTTCTTGTTCAACCCATCAAGCAATTATATGATCAGTTTATCCCCTTTTCCTCACTTTCAGGGGTTGACCACAGCATTTAGGGAAATAATGCACATGTAGGGGCATTTGAGTCAATAGCAAATGAAGTCTTCTTCTTTATTTCAACAAATGCCCTAAATAAAATCTAATCATCAAACGTGCATTTTACCTCACAGAATGAGTCAGCTCTGTGAAGTAACCAGTTCCTTTGTTGCATCAAATCTTGATGACAAATTCCACCCTCATTGTAGAGCTTCAAAAGCTTCTTCATGGCATACTTCAGCGTGCCATGGGGCCTGACCATATTCAAATTATCCTTGAAACCTTTCGAAAAGGAATCCTGCACCAAAGCATAACATAGCTCTAACCCCCCTGTTAATAATTGCAACGAGAAGTTCCCAAACACTGTTACATTTGAGCAATCAACACCTTTGAGGTTCCAAATTGCATGCTCTCGCAACCCAAACTCTAATCCAGAAAACGATGTGTCCACAAACAAATGAGCACCAAATTTTGAGCAACAAGATATCAAATCTTCAATCTCAGATTTTGAGTACACCATCCCCGTAGGATAGATTGTGGGTCCAGTAACATATAGAAAAGGCTTGTCAGATGATCCAAATGCTTCCATTACGACTTTCTCTGTAAGCTTAAAAGAATCGTCTGCCTTAGTATGAATGATCTCTACACATGCCCCCAGAAGCTTAGCAGCGTATATATATGCTTCATTAGATCCAGCAACAAAAAACAAAGTCCCACGGACATCTCTACATTGAATTACTAATTTCGAAAAGATTGCTTTGGTACTGTCACTAAGAATGATCTCTGATGAAGAATTTACTGGGATTCCAAATTTGATATCGATAAACTTGTAAATCTCAGGTATTAGATCAGTTTCAACATCGGTAATGTTTTGTCGTGCAAAGCTTTCAAAGATGGCCATTTTCACAGATGTAGGTGTTGGAAGAAGATTTTCAATTGAATTCATATATAATTCATCTCCATTTTGTTGTTTATTCAAAACTTTGACTTCCCGAAGACATTCTAGCATATTTTTCGGAACCTCAATCAGATTCGTTTTTGTCTCTGCAACCGGAGATCTCTGTGGCAAACCAGATAATGACACTCAGTTAGCATTACATAAAATATGCAAGTGTATGCACAACGACAACAGAAGATAATACCTGTGGCATGGGATGACGTCCTGGAAGCTGAAAAGTAAGCAATTCTTGAAATAGGCAACCATAATAAAATTGATTGGATACTGCGGTTCCTCCATTTAAAAGTTCCCCCATTTTTTCCATGAGGTAAAGAACATCTTCGTTCTCAGAGATGATAAATGCAACTTCCAAATCACAATAAACCTGGCAAGCCATAAACACTTTTCAATTCTGAAATAACACTAAAACTCTAATTTCAAATGCTATTATGATCTTACCCTTACAAGAAGTCTATGGCATTTTGGCTCAAGCAGGTAAGCATTCACAACATTATTTTATACAATTAAGATTTGGCTAAGAAAGAAAGAAAGATATTAAAGTTTTTAAGAGGCCATAATGGCATATAAGAACAAACAAGAGATTACATCTTAAGTCTATGGCATTTCGGCTTAAGCAGGTGAGCATTCACAACATTATTTTATACAGATAATATTTGGCTAAGAAATAAAGATATATTAACGTTTTTAGGAGGCTATAATGGCATATAAGAACAAACAAGAGATTACATCTTAAGTGTTGTCTCGTCTTTGAGAACAACCAAAATAAAAAAATGTTACTAAGTTTTTTAGAGGCTATAATGGCATATAAGAACAAACAAGAGATTACATCTTAAGTGTTGTCTCGTCTTTGAGAACAACCAAAATAAAAAAATGTTACTAAGTTTTAAAAAAAAGATCAATAAGATAAAAAGAGACTAAAGAATCTTGTTATCGGCACATGTAAGATTCTCAAGTCAAATATATTGTAATCTTTGTCTTCGAAAGATCTCTCGTATAGGTCGATCCAAAATGGAGAGGTCTTCGAAGTGAGGGAATCACCTAAGATGGCGGGAGATAATGAACTTTATTTGTCGATGACAAGGGTAATGAGATCGTGATCCATGGAGAAGTTCCAAGCATCGTTGGTCCTCATATTCTATTACCTTCCATAGTGGGCCAAAGCAATGGCATCACCCTCTTACTTCAGAAAAGACACCACAGTGACAAACGTAGTGTTCTTCGGATTCCACTCCTTATTTCTTCTAGAGGTACTCGTGCATATCTGCCTACCTCAAACTCAACTAATATGATGAAGTTCACAGCTGCCTTATAACACTGGGCAGCACATAGGATAGATGTATGTTCATATACACGATGGCCTGATGATGAATCCATCCTCCAATATGTGTCAAAAGTGAGTCTTATAGTGGGCCATCTTCATACCAAGTGATATTTTGGAGCTGATCCATGTTATCTTCTTTTCGAAGTTTAAAATACCCGTTCAGATCACTCTATCTACTATTTTCCACTTTGGTCATGTTTAGATGGGGATAGTCCAAGCTATATTGAAAAGAGGTAGTGCATTTATGCTTATGCATTTCAGCATACCAACAACGGGCGTCTCCATGTTCAGCAAGTTGTCTTGATAGCATGAGTGCCAACCTTGAGTACCTTCCTTTAGGAATCTCCCAAAGATGTTGGATGCAGGTCGCTGATCAGAATAATGCCTTGATGATTATAGGGCTCCCATCTTTATCCAGATTACGTCATCGAGCGTTGATGCTTTGCTCCTCAGTATGCGGGCAATCATTGACACTAAAGGTCTTTTTAAATCTTTCCAGTTATTTTCCTTGTTAAGACTTAGTCCCCACGTTTACTCCATAGAGAAGAGCTGGTGTTTAATTTCAAATGTGCTTGCAATGTTTTGGCATTCCAACTCAACCCAGTGAACATTCACATATCATATCATACAATAAGTTTCTGATAAGATTCTAACTACATTATATTATACACACTTTTTTCAAGACACAGCTAGACTTACTTTATTTTTTAGAAGCCCACATACAATTGTTGCATGATTCGGTAAAGCACGAGCTGCAAGATATTGCAGTACTCCATTCGTTCCAGGCATACTAGAAAGCTCTATATGATCAGAAATATCAAGTAGTAAACGTGAACCAACTCTAGCACATGCATCAAGAAGCTGTTCAAAAGCTGTGCACGATTTCATCTCAAAATCAGCTAGGGTTGAAACAACAACTTGAGGCTTGAGCCGATCAAGAAGCTGTAGGACAAGATCAACACGCTTAGGTGCTTCAATCACCGTGATATTGTTTCCAAATACCTGCTTCACTGGGCAGATTCCAAATTGCTGCATAGAACAAGCTATATTATTAATTTAGATCATTATCTTAGAAAATGAAAAAATAGTTGATTTTGTGTTATATAATTTAGGTAATCATCTTAGAATAGTGAAGTCTGTGTAAAAAGTGAGAACAGCAATAAGGTACAAACGCACCTTTGCTGAAATAGTAGTCAGCCACTTGTGAGGTAGCAGCATCGTAAGACTTCCATCAACCAAGGCAAGTTCTGGTGAGAAGAGAGACAAGAAGTACTCAATTGCATGTGCTCTTGAAGGAAAGACGAGAATGTTCTGCCAAAGTTATAAATCCATGTTATCTATAATCACAATGAACGCTTCATAAATGGAACAGACAGTTGTGTCTAACAAATAGTTATCTGTTGAAGTAAGACGAAAATTCTTTGAGCACAAGGATGTACAAGGCCATCAGGAAAAAACAATATAGAAGATAAAAAGAATTCCCTGCCTACAGATATAGTCAACTCTCTTGAATTCAAATACTTTTAGATGAAGTACCATTCCTTTTACTTGAGGAGCATTTATCACTACGCATTCATTGTCAGAACTAATTTGCAGAAAGAGAGACAGTGGATGCCTGAAAACAAGGATATATTTTCGAGCAAGAAAATAAAAAGATACAAGATGCGTAGAAATGCTATGATCCCTTTCTCTTCTACTGTTAGACTTGTAAGTGGGACCACACAAATAATAGGATGGCAAACCAAGTAACAATTCATCAGAGTTGATAGCAATGAAAATTAAATAGGACAAACCCAGAAGGTGACACTTATACTCTGCATAATATGCATGACAGGCAAGGAAAATGACCAATATGCAGAACAGGAAAGAAAAAAAAGATATATTAACGTCTTTTCAGAAACCAAAATGGCCGATAAGACCAAACAAGAGATTACATCTGAAGTGTTGCCTCATCGTTGAGAACAACAAATCAAAATAAAATAAATATTACTCAGTAAATTTAAAAGTAAATAAGATAAAAAGAGATGACAGAATCTGGTTTTCGGCACATGTGAGATTAACTTTTGTCTTCGAAAGATCTCCAAAGTGAAATTCCCCATCTTTTTCTTAAGATAACATTTAGAACTTTGATAATGGACAGCAAGGTTCACTGATCTATTGTATTTTCATACAGCAAGGTTCATTTGTCGCACAACTTTTAACTTAGCCAGAAAAAATTCAAGATTCTACCCACCTGCACACATGGTTTCTAGGAACATATAAAAACTAGAAACATAAATTCCCTAGGAAATAGTAAATATTCATGCAAAGAGACTTACCTTTGGGCTTAAGGGTATGCTGTGATATAGACGCAGAAAACCAGAAATAAGGTTCTTGAATCTTGTTGATCCCACCGGCAGCTCGTAAGGAAGGTGTGATGTTGTTTCAAGTGCACCTGCAAGATGTGCTAGAAAAGGAATCTTTTCTTCCGCAACTGAATCATCCTCGAAAGAAAGATCCAATGCACCTTTAGTCTCATGGAGACTGTTACTTAAAAACTTGAAGATAGTTTTCACCTGGAACATTTTAAGCAAGAAAAACTAGTATCATTTTATGTTAATGATAATTACACTCATATTCTGCACAAGATTTATTGCAGAAAGTTCCCATTTACCTGATTTGGTTGTCTAAGTTGACAACTATAAACTGAAAGCCCATGTGAAATTTCACCACCAGATTTAGCATGTGCCCATGCAGTCCGTGCACTGATAGGTTCCTCACTGACACGACCCATAAAAAACTCAAACCGATGTGGACTGTTATTCTCAATCTCAACCAGTGCTAGAATGTCAGTGTCAGAGGCCTGCAAAAGAAGAATTTGAAACTTCTAAACACTATCTCACTCTTCTCCATTTACATTGCCATGCACGAATTAAAAAACTACATCAGCTTGGCTCAATCACTAGTGCTTTACTCTTAAATAAACCTAGAGCTGAAACCAAGTTTAAGGAAATTTGCATTCTCCGCTCTCTAGATTGGCAAATTTATGCTAAATTCTTAGCGCATATTTACATCTTTGACATATTCTCTCTCTTCAAGTGTCACAACATATTTAACAATCGGCAACGGTTCAGTTCGGTTCAAGAGGGTCCAAACCAAACCGTTTAAATTTTTTAAAACCTGAACCAAACCAAACCGAACCATGATACCGTTAAACCTAAGCATTAAAAAAATTTCAAACCATTAAGCCATTAAACAGGTAAAACCACAGTTTTGTGGTTCTGTTTCGGTTTTCAGCTTAGGTCAAATTTTAAATTTTAAATTTTAAAAATTTAAAAGATTTCATTATTTAAATTTTTAAAATTTTAAAGATTTTCCTAAAATGTGAAGATAAGGCATGAAAATGAAAAGATTGTTCAAAACCAATTTTTTATAATTTTTTTTATAATTTTTAAAAAAATAAAAAAATAAAAACCGTTAAAACCACGGTTGAAACCGAACCAAACCGTTAAAAAAATCCAAATCTGAACTGAACCGAACCGTTTAAACCATTAAGCCACGATTTCGCAGTTTGGTTCGGTTCAAACCGAACAGTTGCCGATTGTTAGGCATATTTTCTTTGCTTTTGGCAAGGTCTTTTCCTAAGGAGACTTAAACTTTACAAGCCAAATAATTTAGACCTATTTGAGAAATAAAAATGATATATCAACATATTTTACGAGGCCAAAATGGCCTATAAGAACAAACAAGAGATTATATATTAAAATGTTGTCATGTGTTTGAGAACAATATACTAAAATAAATATAACAAAGTAAAGAAGTAAATAGAGATAGAACTAAAGAATCACATTATCTATATGCAAGATACATAAGTCAAATGGACTATAATTTTTTTCTTCAAAAGAACTCTGGCATAGGTCAATCCAAAATGGAGATATCTCCAAAGCAAGGTAAGCATCTGCAATACTGGGAGATAATGGCCTTTATCTGTTTTCAACAATTTTTCCCTATGTTTCCTGAGTTCTAGCAAGAACAAACCCAAACAATGGTGGTCCTCATAATGCATTGCCTTGAGTTGGGTGCCAAAGCCTTGGTTAAAGAGGTAATGGCATCTCCCTCTTATTTCATAAAAAAACAGTATAGTGGCAAAATTAGTGTTCTTTAGAATCCACTCCTTGATGACACAATTGGAAAATTATTTCTTGCAGAGGTATGTGTGCATGGCTGACTGGTTCAATCTCTAGCAGATGTGAAGAGATCCACTGCCACCCTATCACACTACACAGTGAATGTGACAGATTTATATCCATATAAGCTGACCCATTCTATTTGCTTATCCAATTCGATAATATGGATTAAGATCATTCTATTGTTTTCCACTTTGTTCGTGTTGAGATGGAGACAATCCAAGCTATCTTAAGACGGTAATGCATTTATGCTTAGGTCATGGACTTGAACCATTGTTGTGTCTCAGCATACCAACAATCATTATCTCCATGTTCAATACATTGCTTTGATGACATGACAGCCAACCCTGAGTACCTTTGTTTATGGAGCTCCACAAATCATTGGATATTGTTCATTGATCAGAATAATGGCACAGTGATTATTGGGGCTACTTCCATCTCCCTTTGACTTATATCATGGAGCACCAATGCTTTGCTCCTAATCATGTGACAATCATCGAAACTAAAGTTCTCTCCAAATCTATTCAACTATATGCCTTGTGAAGCTAGGTTCTCAGATTTCTACTATATAGACAAAAGTCAGTCTGACAATATATCAAATGCCCACAATTTAGTTAATGGTTCTTGGAATTGTATATGTGCACATTGTCTTTATTGGGCACCAACGCCTGATATGCACAAGAAAGATGAGCACAAGCAACCTCATGTAAGGAGAACCGAGGCCCAATGAATGTTATTCCTAAGTACATGTAGGAATGTGTATATGCCACCTTTTTCTCTACTTTTATATTTACGGAGTATTACTTATTTTTTTGATTTGTTGTTCTCAAAGACGAGATAATAAGATGTAATCTCTTGTTTGGTCTTATAGGCCATTTTGGCCTCTTAAAAGACGTTAATATATCTTTCTTTCTTCTTTCTTTCTACTAAGAAGAGTTCTATTTCTGATCTCATTACCATGCTTCAGTGGTGTTAAACAAAATCACTAGTTTTACCTAGGTTTTTAGACAAACCTTTCTTGCACAAAATGATTTTAAATCATTTAGATGTCTTTGAAGTCCCTCTAGAAAGTCAAAGTTAAGCACAATGTCCCCAACATATAGTAATACCTATATAGCTAGACCCACAAATCATACTCATGAACCACCAAATCTTCCTATGCAATGTGATACCTCATCGATCTAGATGCCTGAAAAGAGTGGATGATAATAGGCATCCTTGTTTTACGCCAATTGTGCTAGCCACAAACTCCAATCACCACTGGGAGATTACACTTTTCCTTTCGCAGATTCAAACAAAGTGTAAAAGAATACGTGCGGAAGCTTAACAGACACAAGCGGGTAACAATAGATAAAAGACAAGAGACAAAGAAGATAAGGAAGGTTTAATGGAAAGCTTAATCAACACAGTGTAATGGGAGAGACTGAGAGGGCAGAACACAGAAAACTCTATTT
>NW_028231187.1:0-16326 GCF_043228905.1 Azolla caroliniana | reverse complement strand
CCAATCGGTTAGGCCGAGTGCGTAAACCGGGAGGTCGTTAGGAAAGATATTCCGTGAGGAATATATTTGGGAGTTAGTGTAGGAGCTCTTAATGAGCATTGAAGTACTGTCAGTACTTCTGTCAGTCCTTCTAGGACTTGTATAAAAGTGTTCATTGAACACACATTTGTATAGAGTGTGCTGAATAGAGATTGTTTTTGTTGAATATAGTTCTTGTGTTCTCTCTCTCTCACTCTCTCTGTCTCTCCCGCGTATACCGTGTAAGCTCAAGCTCTCCATTGAACCTGAGTTTCCTTCCTTCTGTTCGGTCTTCATACTTGCTTCCGCACGTTACTTTCTACAATACCGCAATATCCTTTGCGTGCACTGAAGGTGCTCCACGGTCAGCGTCTGCATGAACTGACTTATCATTCCGACCGGATAGTTGATGTCGGGTTGCATGATAGTCAAGTAAATAAGGCTTCTGAAAATTTGTCAGAACCGTTGCTTGTTGCAGGCCGGTCTGGAGTTGGGACAAAGCTTCTGGTTCCGGTCCAAGGGTGTGGATACAGGTCGGCATTCTGTCATGCCGAACTTGTACAACATATTCAAGACGTAATGTCGTTGTGAGAGCAATATGCCATCCGGGATTTGGATCACCTCGATCCCTAGAAAATAATGAAGGTTCCCCAGATCCTTCATCTCAAATGCGTCCAACAACTGGGACTTGACGCGGTTCATTTCTGGAACACCCGGTCCATTGATGACTAGATCATCAACATACAATAGTATACATACCAGATTGGCTGAGCCTTGCCGGATGAACAATGAACAGTCTGATTTGGAGGCCACAAACCCCATCTTACGCAACCGGTGCATGATCTTCGCATTCCAAGCTCCAGGGGCTTGCTTGAGGCCGTACAACGACATCTTCAGCCGGCATACTGCTGACTTGTTCATCTCCGATTGAAAACCGGGAGGCTGAGTCATAAAGACTTCTTCTGCAAGATCACCTTGAAGAAATGCATTCTTCACATCCATCTGATGAAGATGCCACCCCCTTGCCGTAGCAACCGCCAACACCACTCGAACCGTTGTCATCTTCGCTACAGGAGAGAAGGCCTCATCGTAGTCGATTCCATGGGTCTGCGCATATCCCTTCGCCACTAACCGGGCTTTATACCGGTTAACAGAACCGTCGGCGTTGTACTTTACCTTGTATATCCACTTGCATCCGATCGGTTTACAGTGACGAGGAGGTTCAACCAGTTCCCATGTCGTGTTGACATCAAGTGCCCGCATTTCTTCCTCCATAACGGCACGCCAATTTGCGTCCTTGACCGCTTCTGCGTAGCTCTCCGGCTCACGCACCTCCGCCACCTTAATCCTGTAGGCATAGTGATGCGCCATGTACTCATTGTACCCGTACCGCATGACGGGATCCTTCTGGCGGGTGGACCAGCGTAACTCACCGTTACTCGGTTTGAGGCCCTTCTTGGCCGGTTCGGTCTTCCTTGCCGAAGATCCACCTTTCTCCTTGCCAGAGTTGGATGCACACCAATCCGACTCATCGGTTCTAGTTTCGAATTCCGGAATCTTCTTCTTCCCCTTCTCTTTGCGCGTGAACCGTCTCCTCGGTTCCTTGCGCGGGGAATGCACGACAGAGTCTCCACTACTCGCCAGTTCCTGATCGGACTAGTCAGATTGACTCAGTCTCTCGTTCGGCCCGCTCAGCCGGAACGATTCCAGACTTTCATCCTGAGTCCATGCTTCATCATCCTCTACCTGGGACGGTTTAGGCTCACTAGCCTCATCCTCTGGCATCGGGTCAGATTCGGAAGTCGCAGTCGGTAAGGAGTACCACGATGCCGATTCATCAAACTCGACATCTCGACTAACTCGAACCTGCCTTGTCCGGGGGTTATAACACTTATAACCCTTTTGCTCTTGAGCATAGCCAATTAGGATGCATTTTTCCGATTTTGCATCCAGCTTCCTCCGCTTCTCATCCGGTACATGCACATATGCAATGCTACCGAAGATCTTAAGGTGTCTCAAATTCGGCTTCCGCCCGAAATACAGCTCGTGAGCTGACACCTTGTCACCGATCTGGTTCTGGATGTAGACAACCGTTCAGACTGCCTCCGCCCAGTAGAATTTGGACATGCTCTTCTCCGCCAACATTGCCCTTGCCGCATGGATAAGCAACTGGTTCTTCCTCTCGACAACACCGTTCTGTTGCGGTGTGTATCTGCAACTGAACTCTCGCCGAATTCCCATTTTCTACAGATAACTATTGAATTGGCCGGAAAGGTATTCTTTCCCACCATCCGACCGCAGGCATTTGATCTTCCTCTTCGATTCCTGTTCCACCATGCTTTGGAGACTCCAGAAACACTCGAAGACTTCACTCTTCCGCTCAATGAGGTAGATCGATGTGTGCCACGTATAGTTGTCAATGAAGGAGACGAAATATCGATTCCCGCCAAGACTAACATTCTATGTTGGTTCCCACACATCCGAATGGATTAGGTCGAGCTTGTTACGGCTCCGGTTACGTTCGATAGGGAATGGAAGTTGGTGTTGCTTCCCGAGTTGGCAGGCTTCACATACTTGGGCCTTCCGGCCGCTGAACTTCGGCAAACCAAAAACAACTTGTTCCATTTGCACGTCTTGAAGCCTCCGGTAATTGACGTGGCCTATCCGCTTGTGCCACAGGTCGATGTCCGATTCGACCTTCTGTCCTTTTGCAAACACAGAGGTGCCAACGTCATTGGTGTCGAGGATAAACATCCTCCCGTCTCTGCCCCCTTGCACAATAATCTAGCCCTCTTCCTCGATGAAGCACCCAAGGTGCGTAAACCACACCTGCATCCCTTGGTCGACGATCTATCCGACCGACACCAGGTTCTTCGTGATTGCACATTTATGGCACTCATTTACATATGTAATTAAAACACTCTAGTATTTTCAATGGTAGTTTTTTGCATACTTAATTTATTAATGATGGCTTTTTACTAAAATGACTATTTATCAATGGTAGCTTTTTGCATAGCTAATTAGCTATGTCAAGGACATAGCTAATTGTTTCCACTCGCATGCTTTCACCCTAATACGTTCATCAGCTTCCCCTTTTGTCCGATGTGGCTCAAATGGACTTCTTCGATGTGCACAATTGGGTGAGGAGTGTCGTCTCCGATTTCGACTACTCCTGGTTGGTCCGGTTTCTCCAAAAAGGAGAACCACTCTTTGTGGCTCGTCATGTGGTTCGACGCACCAGAATCAACATACCACACTTCCTCCGATTTGGAAGTGGTCTTCTTCATCGAGTTCGCCTCGTGCTTCATTACCAAGGCTGGCCCTTTACCGTTCTTGGATCCTTCCGATCCCTTCGCGTAGTGCGAGCTTTGCCGACCATCCTTGTCGGCCTTGCCGGATCTGGATTTGTCCGAATCGGCTCATTTTCTCCAGCACTCTCTTTCTCTGTGGCCCTTTTTGCCACAGTACCAGCATTCCGTTGCTGACTTCTCTTGTCGTCTTCCGGTGTCGCCATGACTCCCCCTACCTATGGGAGTCTTGGAACTGCTGTCGGCACGTTCTCTGTGCCTTCGTTCTTGCTCTTGCCTATCGCCTCCATTGCGTGCCGACCCGCCTCATCCACCACGCCCACGGGACCAATTCTCCTCCGTGTACAGCATCCGGTTGTCAGTGGGTGCGCTAGTTGACGCACCGGCGTGGTTCTCCTCTACAAGGAGCATCGACTATAAGTCGAAAAATGACGGGTATTCTCCCTTGTACACACCGCCGTTCGGAATGCTCTGAACTTAGACGCCAGGCCCCCAAGATAGACCTGTACCATCTCGTCTTCCTCTACGGTAACGTTGATAAAGGCAAGCGAGTCACAGATCTCTTTGATCCGGGCCGTGTAATCCACCACCGACATGTCCTTTTGTCAGACATTGCTCAACTCCTATGGGAGTTGCAGCTTCAGGGTTGTAGTGCTCGCGGTGAAAACCTTCTTCAGGTTCCCCCAAGCCTCCTTCAGCGTCTTGGTGTCTCGGATGTGGCTCAGTAGCTGGTCTCCGACACTGGACGCGAAGCAGTACATCACTCTTCTTGCCAATTGTTCCCACACTGGGAAGTCCTTATGTGCCACATCAGCTATTGTTTCGTTGGCTCCTTCGACGAAACTCCAGTAGCCATGCCCAAGCAGGTACTGGTGCATCTTATACGACCAAGATGCATAGTTGGATCTGTCGAGTTTCTCCACAGGGAGCGAATTAGCCATCCCTCTACCCATCACTTCTTTGTCTGCTATTTTACGACCTGTTAGGGTTTGCTTTCAAGCGTTTGTCGGCTGCAGAAGAGGTTCTCAACCCTCGCACTCTGATATCATGTCAATGATTACTTGCAGAAGCGTTAGAAAACAGAGAAATTAGGGAATAATCAAAGTACACGGGAGAGACAGAGAGAGCAGAACATAAAAGCTATATTCAAAAACAATATAATCACTCTGTTAATACAACTATGCTCAGTAGCATTATTTATACAAGTCCTCGTGGGGCTGATAGAAGTACCGCATACTTCAATGCTCACACGAGCATCTGACACTTACTACAAGACTATAATTGCCTAGTAGTCTACACTAATACTAGGCTTCCAGTTACTGATTAGATCCGGCTAACCGGCTCCCCAGCTCACCGGCTTTGTTGGTTGCCGGCTCGGTTGCTCACAGCTTACCGATCCATCTCGCTCGCCGGCTCAGGCTTATTCAGTCAATCCAGCTCCAGTTGAGCTTGCCGCTCAACAATTTGTAAATAGTCCAAGTGTGCCCTTTGTGGGCCATACTTGTAAATAGCCAGAAAGTTGGTTTAGTATATAAACAACTAGGGAAAACTTTAAGTGAGGTAGTTGATCATTATTAGTTGTACAGTGACACAGATAGTAGTTGTCTTTGTAATTGTGTGTGTGTGAGAGAGAGAGTGTGTATGTAAGTGTAACTCTGTAACCGTCAAACAGACGAAGAAGATCTCAGGGTTGTTGCCTCCGAGTTCTTTATTGTACCACCTCTCTTATAGTGATCTGTTTGGAGTTAGTGGAATCCACGTGGTTTTTCCCGATTCGGGTTTTCCACATTAAATATCTCTATTTTCTTGTTTTCTATTTTTTCTTGTTGTTGCACTTTATCTCGGTCTTTGCACCCGGATACGTACGCACAACCGTCTGTGGCCAGTGCAGATTCTAATAAAGTGGTATCAGAGCGATGGAAGACTCGTTCAGTGGCATGCTCAAACTTACCAGCTCCAACTACTCAATGTGGAAGTCGAAGATGAGAGACATGCTTGTGTGCAAAGACCTCTAGCTGCCAGTGTAGTTCGGAGATAAAAGACCAAACAAGATTGATGCAGCGACTTGCGAAGTGTTGCATCTGAAGGCGACCACATATATAAGATGTTTTATAGACATGAGTCTGTACAACAACTTCGGTGAAGAAACAAAGGTTGATGTCCTATGGAAAAACATTGGTGTGATGTTTGAAAACAAGAACGGCGTGAACAGAGTCTTAGTTTTCAGAAAAATCAAGACGACTCCAGCATGGCGGAGCATATTAATGCCTTCCAAGGACTGATGAACCAAACCACCTCTCTGGGAGTACCTCTTGCCAACGAGGTATTAGCATTATTGTTGCTAGGATCCCTTCCGGACAGTTGGGAAACACTGTCATAGTGTATTTTGTACACTACGTGAAAAACGTATATAGTACTAGATTCAATAAATATGAAGAAATAGAAGAAAATATAAAAATATATATTACATTCATAGGGCAAGATTCAAACCTTGTAACTCCATGTTAATAATTTGGAGCCTTACCATTATACTAATACATCATAAGTGTTAAAAAACTAGATATCCCACATAGAAAGCTTATCTCATGCATATTTTCTAGGAAAAAGGTTTAGTTAGAAGAAAATGCATGATAAAAGGAAAAGCTACACATACACATCTAGTGTGCATGAACACTATAGTTCACAAAAAACGTATGATCACTTTTAGAAAAAGCATCTTAGAGAAAGCATATATTCTATTCATAGAGAAAGCATGGAGTCCATAGTTAGAGAAAAAGCATGGATTGCTAAGACTCTCTTATCACTATATAGGATGTGGAGCATAATGTAATAAGCAGAAAAATAAATAAATAAATAAATTATGGGGTGAAAATCTTTGGAAATTGGATATTTTTCTAAGTATTGATTAATAAACTATACTCGTGGGATTCACGAGGTTTCTATATTCTTCTCTTTCAATCTAAATTCATATCCTTATCTAAATATTGATTAATAAAATACATTATACTTGTGGGATTCACAAGTTTTCTATCTCTTTCTTATAATCTATTCATATTCATAAATAAACTCATCTCAAATTCTTCCTCTTCCTAGTCCAAAACCTCAACGGTTCCCACCCGACTCACGCAACGATCTGGCACCGAAAGGCACGACAATGTTGGTTGTCACATTGGGTAACGCGGGACCAAAAGGGAAACACTTATCCCTAGAGCAGGTGAAGTCGAACTTATTGAATGAAGAAGTTGTGAAAAGGACCAAGAGTCCAATACCGACCCGAAGGCCCTTGTCACGGAAAGTGACACGAATCGAGGAAGAGGCCAAAATCGAGGTCCCTAGAATCGAGATAAGTTGGGGACAAGGTCGAAGCCGAAGGGAAGGCCCACATGTTTCTATTGTGGGAAGCCGAGGCACTTCCAAAAGAACTGCCAACACTTTTGAAAGGAGAAAGGGGGAGTTGATGGTGTAGAGCCGAGGAAAATTCCGGACAGAAAGAGCACGTTAGCCATCACCGCGAGTGAAGAGGAGTTGTTGTTCATTAGTGAACAAAATGAGGTCAATCTCGTCGGCGAAGAATCGACATGGGTGGTCGATTGGGGTGCATCAATTCACCTAACCCCCGACCGAAAGTGCTTCTCATCATACAACACCTAACACCACAGTCTTGTAAAAATAGGGAATGAAGGAGCATGCTGAATTGTCGGATTGGAGATGTGTGTCTGATAACATCGACCAAGTGCAGACTAGTGTTGAGAGATGTTCGGCACGTTCCGAAAAAATGGACTTAACTTGATATCAGCCGGTCGGCTCGATGATGGTAGCGTATGTGACAAACCAGTCACCCTTAATACCCTTGGATAGTGATAATCCACAGAGGGTGTGGAGCGGCAAAGACATCTTGTATTGACATGTAAGGGTGTTCGGTTGTCTTGCCTATGTGCATGTAGTTCAAGATCAAAGGGGAAATTTGGACCCAAAATATCAGCCATGTATATCTCTCGGCTACGACGATGATGAATTTGGATATTGGCTATGGAACTTGGCCAAGAAGAAGGTGATTAGGAGCCGAGACATTGTCTTCATGGAAGAGAAGACGATTGTCGATTGGGAGATTGAGAATAAGCCTCAAACTACCGAATTGAGCCGAGTCAATGCTCGACCGAATCGAGTAGAAGCCGATTCGATTGAAATCGAATACAAGTTAGTCAGCCAATTTAATACTCGGCAAAATCGAGAACACTGAAGAACAAGGGGAACCGACCGAACGAGGAGTCAAATTTGACTCAGCTGAAGAAGACAAAGAAGAATTGACCGTGCCGAATAGAGGCCGAAGATATACCCTAAGAGAATGAAGGCACTCCCCGAAGATTTCTGGATGAAGTGCGTGTACTGCTAACCGATGAGGGGGAGCCGCAAAGCTTTGAAGAAGCAAAGAGGGACACCCATAGCCAAATGTGGTTAAGTGCTATGCAAGAGGAGATGGATTCCTTGCATGAGAACCACATATATAAATTGACCGAGTTGCAGAAAGGTAAGAAGGCACTACATAATAATTGGGTATACAAGTTGAAACCGGGATATGCGGAAATCCACCCAGGTACAAAGCACAAATTGTCGTGAAAGGCTTTCAGCAAAAGAGTTAGGATTTCGGTCCCTCCGGATGGGATGATGAAGGCCTGGTGAGAACCTCTCACCGGATGAAGGGACATATATGTAAATATGTTCCAAAGAGCCCACTAGGGCTATATTTGTAAATAGCCCGAAAGTCATATTAGTATAAAAATGACCTAGGGCAAACTCTTGGTTGTGTGGTTGTCATTATCATTGCATAGAGTTATTGTGTGTAACTACTGTACAGAGCGTAACAGAGAGAGAAAGAGAGAGAGTGATACAAAACGTGTCTCTATTGTAATTGCCATCAGCCAAAGATTGAGAGCACGAAGTCGTTGCCTCTGTGCTCCGCCTATTGTATTCCCCCTACATAGTGATAGTTGGAGCTAGTGGGCTCCCGTGGTTTCTTTCCGTTTAGGGTTTTCCACGTAAACATCCTGTGTATTTTCTCTTACTCTACTGTTTGTGTGTATACGTGCATTTCTTCCTATTCCCATCTTTTTCAGTGGTTGATCCTAAGACTCGGTTGTGGCCGAGCAATATTCCGCATATTCCTATCAATTTGGTATCAGAGCGAGTTACACAAAAGATGGAATAATCGTTAGGAGGCATGTTCAAGCTCACCGGCTCCAACTACTCAGTGTGGAAGTCGAAGATGAGGGACATGCTCGTGGTTAAAGATCTTTGCTTGTTGGTTCAGTTTGGGGACAAGATACCGGATAAGATTGACGCCATAGTGTGGGAGGTGATGCACATGAAGACAATGGTGTACAAATGGTGTTTCATCGACATGAGCCTATACAACAACTTTAATGAGGAGAGCAAGGCTCATGAGCTCTGGGCGAAGATCGGTATTATGTTTCAGAACAAAAATGTTGTTAATCAGGTTTCGATATTTCGGAAGCTAGTAAGACTCCGGTACCAAGATGGCTCTAGCATGGCAGAGCACATGAATGCCTTCAAGGGGCTGATTCACCAGGCAACATCGTTGGAAGTACCTCTCGCAGATGAGGTACTAGCACTGCTCCTGCTTGGTTTCCTCTTAGATAGCTGGGAGACGTTGGTCGTCACTTTGGGTAACGCTGTCGTGCCCTTCGGCTCCGGATCGTTGCGTGAGTCGGGTGGAAACCGCCGAGGTTTTTGACTAGGAGGAAGAGGAATACAACTTAAGGCTCGATATGAATAGTGGAAAGAGAAGTAAGATAGCAATCTCGTGAATCCCACGAGTTTAGTGTAATTAAAACAATATTTAGATTATAAGAGCAATTAGATGGCAAAATTCGTGAATCCCACGAGTATATTAGATTGATCCCACCTTGTATATTAATCAACAACCATATACATATTTTTCTCCTCCTTATATAAAGATGGAAGAGGCTAAGCATGGCTTCATGCTTTTTCACCTAAAGTGCCCATGCACACTAAATGTGCATGTGATGTTTTGTCATTTCCTAAATATAGGGCTCGTGCACGCTAGATGTGCATGAGTCACTTTTAATGTCACGTGTAAATAAAATATTCACACTCTAAAGAATACATGATTTTTACCTTTTAATAAAGGTATGTGTAAATAAAGGTCCTATATGTATTAAATCTATATTTATAACACTAAAGATAAGTTATTACAATGGTAAAGTTGGGGTTTATCTACGTGGAGGTGCATGGTTCAAATCTTGCCCTATGCACGTGATAAATTCTTTTGATATATTATTTATTTATTTATATGTATCTAAATTCGGATATATTATTTTATGGTTTTCACGTAGTGTGTGGAATACACTACGACACTCGCCCCCTCCGAACCCGCACATCCTCCGATATGTGCCAAAGTTCTCGATTCCCCATATCCGTCTTCACCCAAAGCTTCCTCCGATTCTCCCCTTATGTCGACTATGAGTTGTAATTCACGTTCTTCGCTCCCTGCATCCCCGTGGTCTTCGTCTGATTGCTCCTCGTAGTCGGCCTTGGCTTGGATCACATAGGGTTTGTCGTCGGTCCGCTTCTTGAAAATCTTCACCCGCTTCCCGGCTATAGGCACTCGTAGTATTGTTCCATCCAACTCGGACAGTCGGTACGTTCCGTTGTCGAAGACTTTTCGAACCTCGTATGGCCCGAACCACCTTTTCGCGAATTTCCGCATCGTTGTATGTTGATGGTCCAAACTACTGTCATAGATGATCACCCAGTCTCCTTCTTCAATCCTCCTCGGTCGTAGTCGGTGCTTTGTGTCGAACCGGCTTTTGTTCCTTAATCGTGCTTCTTGTTGTCGGCGTATTGCTTCCGCTATGTCTGCCGGTCTTCCCTCTAGTTGTCGTATCCGGACCGCTAGTAGTTCTTCCTGGCTCATCTCTTCCTTCCACGGTAGCACTGTCCATGTTGCGATCGCGGTTTCCGTCGGCATTACCGGTGCTTGTCCGGTCATGAGTTCTGCCGGCATGTAACCGGTTATGGAGCTATGCGTCGTCCGATCCGCCCATAGTGCATATGGAAGCATCTGCGGCCAGTCCTTCACCTTTCCATCGCATGCCTTCGCAAGTGCTTTTACGATCGGACTATGTCCTCGTTCGATTTTCCCGTTGGCCTCCGGATTGTATGCCGTTGTCAGCGATAACCGAACTCCGTGTTTGGCGAAGAATCCCCTAGCTTTGTCCGAGTCGAGTTCTCCCCGGTCTGCAATCACTTGTCCTACGCACCCGTACCTGCAAAATACTTCCTCCAAAAGAAATTGGCATACCGCGGAACACGTTTTCCTCTGAAGCGCTCGACCTTCTACTTGATTTGTGAGATCTTCCCGAGCTAATACCAAGTATTTCTTTTGTCCGATCCCGGTCGGCATGGCCACTATGTCGACCATCCACTTGAAGTTGATTGTCGGTGAGAATGTCGGATGTAACTCATCTCGATGTCGAACCCCGGAGTAGACTTGACATTTCTCGCAGCTTTCCGTAAACTCCGCGATATCTTTGTACATTTTCTTCCACCAATATTTTTGCTTGATCTTCACAAATGTTGCCCATGTTCCTCGGTGTCCAGCCCAATCGGATTCGTGAAACTCGGACATTATCCGGTTTCGTTGCTCTTTTGTCCCGACTACTCGAAGTGGTATACCATCCGGTCTTTTCGGCGCCCTCCATATTAATCCGTTTTCCAAGAAGAACTTTTGGACTTGCCTCTTCTTCCTTCGGATCTCGGCTCTTCTTCCTTTATCGTTTGTCGAGTCCTCGGCCTCTTGTAACATCTTTCCGATCATCAAACTTTCTCCCTCATATTCTTCTTCCCGAAATTCTCGGATTACGTTCACTCGGCATATGTGCTCCGACGCGAAGTAGTCTTCGGAAACTTCTTCATTATCCGATTCGGTTATGTCGTCTCCGAACCGAGCCCTTGATAACATATCCGCTACCGCGTTTTCCTTCCCCGAGATGTGTCGAACCTCCAGATTAAGCGACTTGACATATGCAACCCACCTTAGCATAGCTACATCTGGTATCGTACAACACCGCATCATCCCGAGTATCGGAAGACAATCCGTCTCGATCACCACTTCGGCTCCGATCAAATAATCCCGATCCGATTTTATCGCCGACACGACTCCCCACAGTTCTCTTTTGACTTGTGCATATCCACGTTGCCTTTCGTTGAGAACCTTTGCTCCGAATCGGATCGGATACCGCGAACCATCCGAGTCGGCTTGATTGATGACCCACCCGATACCGGTTGGACTTGTATCAACCGTTACTATGATCGGTCGGTCGTAGCTCGGCTTCTTAAGTGCTTCCGCCCTCCGAAGTGTCTTCTTCAATTTCTTCATGGCTTTGGTGTGTTCCGGTTTCCATTCGAATTTCTTACCTTTCCGCAACAAGTGGTAGAGCGGGTCCGCTATATGTGCATAGTGCGGAATCCATATGTGATAGAATGCACATGCACCGAGAAACCTTCGGACTTCGGATGTTGACTCGCATACTTCCTCCATAGCTTGAATCGCATCGATCTTTGTTGGTGACGGTCTTCGGCCGTAGGGCCCACATAGATGTCCGACCACCAATATTTCTTCTTGCCCGAATGCCGATTTCTCCCCGGAAAGTGTTAGGTGCACATCTTCTAGCTTTCGCAACACTTTCTCGCAAGCATGAATATGGTCGACCATGAACTTTCGGCATCCCCGATCATCCATAGTCTCATCTTTTTCTTCGACCACGCATCCTTTCATCGGAATGTCATCGAGGAACGGCATCGTTATCTCCGGAATGCAGTCTCGAAGCACCTTGTTCATCGCGTTCATCATATGAGCAACCGAGTTTGTCGCTCCTTGTGGTAGTGTGCACATTCGGACTAATCCTATCGGTGTTCGCATGGTTGTGATGTCTCGGCTCTCCACGGCTAGTTGGAATTGGTCATACCCCGAGTATAGGTCTCCGATGGAGTATATCGCACGACCGGCAAAAGCTTCAGCAAATTCGTCCACTATCGGACCGACTCCCGAGTTCCGGATCGTGACCTTATTCACCGGTTGCAAGTCTTGGATAAATCGGAGTGACCCATTCTTCTTCGGAACCGTAAACCATCGATTTGAGTACGGAGCAGTTGATGGCTCTAGAATCCCCATCGCCACCTTCTCCTTGAGCAAGTCAATGACTTTTGGAATATGCGCTCGTGGCACCGGAATCGGCTTCAGATTCCACGGTACATGGTCAATCGTAAAGATCACCATCGGCTCCACTATTCTCGGATCGATGCACCCTATCTCCCTTGATGTAAATGCAAACGCTTTGCCGTGTTGCTCCAACATCTCGCGAAACCGTTCTTCTTCTTTCTGTAATAGGAACCCACCTCCACCGATCCGAAGATTCTTCCGGATCTCATCCGTGAAGGCATGTCCGATATCCATGGACTTCCGAAGTGTCGGATCTCCTGAGACTTCTTTCCTCTTTTGTTCGCTATCGGCGGGTAGTGGTCCCGCGGCCGGTTTCACCTTCTTCTCCACGGTCTTGTATTTCGTACTTACCATTGCTTCTTCTTTACAGAGCGTATCCGGCTCCATTTTCGCAATGATCTCGTACATCTCGACCGATTCCACCGGGACTACCCGGTTCCCTTGGCTTTTATCTTCCGCAAGCTCTTCAAGTCGTTGTAGCGTGCTCCCATAGAACACTTCCTCGACTATCCCCACGATTTCTTCATCTTCTTTTATTATTGATACCGACCGCAACTTATCCTCCACTTGTCGGTATCCTTTCTTCAATCCTCCGGTTACGGTCGTGTACGTCGATGCCCCATCCGGACCGATTCGTACATGTTTTGCTCCGAGAGTTTTCTTCCTGTGTGGGGTATCAGGGCTTCTCGGACTATCACTTCCCCACTCCGCAACAGTCCGCTTTAAAAATCCATTCTCACTTGGGACAAGAGTTCCCTCTTGTTCCTTTCGTGATTTGCCGGCACCGTTAGGAATTGGACGGATTTCCCACCGTTTTGGCTCCGAATTCGCGCAAAAGCCGCACCGCTATCGAGCACCTTCGTCTCCATCCGTGATGTCGTGATAAAGGGTTGACCGAGGATGATGGAATGTGAAACCTCATCTTGCACGAAGAAATTTTGGTCAATCTCGACATCCCCGATCTTCACCGTCACATCCGGACAAGCCGCAAATAGATCTTCCGTTGCTTTGGTGGCTGCCCGAATCTTCCATCCATGGTTGGTGTTAATAGGCCACTTCCCCTTCCGGTAGAACTCCTTGGACATCAAGTTGATCTCCGATCCGTGATCAATCAATGCTAGCACGGTTTCTTTGATGTTGCCGATTCGGACTGGAGTTTCCGTAGTCGCGCGTGCCCAATGTGGCCTTGTATAGTGGGAGTTCGGAATTTCGTCCTCCACTTCGGTGTCGTTCATTAAAACGGTGTTCGCATTCACCCTTGGAGTATTTTCCTCCGTACTTTGTCTTTTTCGCTTCACGAGATCTACGAGAAGATCGTGGAATTCCTTCTTTGCTATTCCGAGTAGCTCCCGAAGCGAGAAATCTACCCGGCTATCCAAGATTCTTTCCTCGAACACTCTTTTCAAGTCGGTTTGTTGTTCTATGTCCGAGGTGAGCTTGAATGCCGGAGTCGCCTTTTCTTTTCCCTTACCTCCGGAGTTCCAGCTTTCCGGTATCTTCGATGGACCGGCCGCATCCTCCGTTCGTCGTCGTTTCTCGTCCACATACACCTTATGCAATTGACACAGGGTGTATACGCTATTCTTGTCGACAGGGCACTCCCATCCCGTAGCTTCCCGGACGCCTTCCGCGGTGCTTCGGATCTCGTTGGAGTCGTTTTTCTCGGTGTTTTCTAGAACTTCCGGCCAAAAAGACGTCTTTGATCTCGATGACTCCCCGACACATATTCCCGCGGTTGTCGCATAGTTGCTTCTCGCCGCCAATTCCTCCTCGAGCACCTTCTTCATGCCGCCTTTCCGGAATTTCGGTCGGAGTGGCTTCCGAGAGTCCATCGAATGAATCCGGTTTCCCTCGTAGTAGATGAGATCCCGCCGTAGCGCCTCCTTATGCTCGTCGCAATCCCTCCGATCGTGTTCGGCGCTATCGCACCATATGCACCGTCGGTCCGTATACTTGGAGCTTGTGGGGCGGTCATCCGACTTCTTCACCATCGCGATCTTCAGATTCTCCATCTCCTTCAATAGTTGCTCCACTGTAGATGCATCAATTCCCTTCTCGGTTGTAGTCTCTCGAGCCCTCAGTTGATGGTCTTCCAATCCGGTTCTCGGTTTTGGAATCGGTTCCGAAACCCTCTTTTCCTCGTCGGCAAGCCATTGCCCCCTCTTCGTGTATCGCGCGACGATATCCCGCACGCTTTCCCATGTTTTGGTGAGGCCGCTCTCCGTGGTCGTGTCCTCCAAGAGCACTTCGAGATCTTTCAGGTCCCGGACGTCCACGGCTCGCAAGAACATGATCACCTTGTCCGGTATGAGGATAGCTTGATCTCTCGCGGACAACCTCCCGAACCGGCTTTCGAATGCCGAAAACACATCAACGACCTTCAATCCCTTGTCCGGCGTCTCCACCCAATCTTCGAATCCCCTTCGCGTCGCCTTGGAGGAATCCTCGATGGCGAACGTCCTCTTTAGCTCTACTTCAAACGCCTCCCATGTTGGATTTTGCTGTCGTAGCCCATGGATGCTTGCTTGAAGCCCGTCGGTCGCCACCCGGTTGAAGGACGTCACTTGCAGTCCTTCCGATATTCCGCACCGTAGCATCTCCGCCTTGTAATCCCGAAGATACCACGACACGTCTTTCCCGTTGAATTGCCCGTTTCGTTGCACGAGCCGCTCCACTGAGGCCGCTATCTCCGACATCGCGCGTTGTTCTTGTAGCATGCGCTCGAACATCATCATCATGTTGCTAGCCTCTTGTTGATTTTCCATCTCCTTGCCACCCGTTTTCACGTCGGGTTCACCAACTGTGTCGTGCCCTTCGGCTCCGGATCGTTGCGTGAGTCGGGTGGAAACCGCCGAGGTTTTTGACTAGGAGGAAGAGGAATACAACTTAAGGCTCGATATGAATAGTGGAAAGAGAAGTAAGATAGCAATCTCGTGAATCCCACGAGTTTAGTGTAATTAAAACAATATTTAGATTATAAGAGCAATTAGATGGCAAAATTCGTGAATCCCACGAGTATATTAGATTGATCCCACCTTGTATATTAATCAACAACCATATACATATTTTTCTCCTCATATAATGATGGAAGAGGCTAAGCATGGCTTCATGCTTTTTCACCTAAAGTGCCCATGCACACTAAATGTGCATGTGATGTTTTGTCATTTCCTAAATATAGGGCTCGTGCACGCTAGATGTGCATGAGTCACTTTTAATGTCACGTGTAAATAAAATATTCACACTCTAAAGAATACATGATTTTTACCTTTTAATAAAGGTATGTGTAAATAAAGGTCCTATACGTATTAAATCTATATTTATAACACTAAAGATAAGTTATTACAATGGTAAAGTTGGGGTTTATTTACGTGGAGGTGCATGGTTCGAATCCTGCCCTATGCACGTGATAAATTCTTTTGATATATTATTTATTTATTTATATGTATCTAAATTCGGATATATTATTTTATGGTTTTCACGTAGTGTGTGGAATACACTACGACAACGCCGGGCCGGAAGGAAAATAGTTATTCCTAGCAAGACTCAAGTCGAGCTTGTTCGATAAGGAGGCGCGTCGGAAAGAAAAGGATGCGATCTCCGACTCCAAAGCATTCCTTACTGAATTGGAACATGGAAGACAAAGGAATCGTAGTCCCCAGAGCTGGGAAAAGTTGGGGACACGGTCAAAGTCAAGGGGGAGGCCCACTTCCTTCTATTGCTGCAAGTCGGGGCACTTCT
>NW_028231186.1:0-16401 GCF_043228905.1 Azolla caroliniana | reverse complement strand
ATGGAAAAAGTAAGATAAGGCGTAAGTCTACAACATTCTACAATATGGCTCACCCATCTTTACTCTAAATATTTTTTAAGTCGTTTCAGAGTGTAGTAAAAATATTTTCATTTTTTACAAAAATCATCATGTAGGACGAAATTTCATAACTTTTGGTAGAACCCTTGTAGGTTGCTTATATTATGGAAAAAGTAAGACAAGGCGTAAGTCTACAACATTCTACAATATGGCTCACCCATCTTTACTCTAAATATTTTTTAAGTCGTTTCAGAGTGTAGTAAAAATATTTTCATTTTTTACAAAAATCATCATGTAGGACGAAATTTCATAACTTTTGGTAGAACCCTTGTAGGTTGTCTATACTATAAGAAAAGTAAGACAAGGCGTAAGTCTACAACATTCTACAATATGGCTCACCTATCTTTACTCTAAATATTTTTTAAGTCGTTTCAAAGTGTAGTAAAAATATTTTCATTTTTTACAAAAATCATCATGTGGGACGAAATTTCATAACTTTTGGTAGAACCCTTGTAGGTTGCTTATATTATGGAAAAAGTAAGACAAGGCGTAAGTCTACAACATTCTACAATATGGCTCACCTATCTTTACTCTAAATATTTTTTAAGTCGTTTCAAAGTGTAGTAAAAATATTTTCATTTTTTACAAAAATCATCATGTGGGACGAAATTTCATAACTTTTGGTACAACCCTTGTAGGTTGCTTATATTATGGAAAAAGTAAGACAAGGCGTAAGTCTACAACATTCTACAATATGGCTCACCTATCTTTACTCTAAATATTTTTTAAGTCGTTTCAAAGTGTAGTAAAAATATTTTCATTTTTTACAAAAATCATCATGTGGGACGAAATTTCATAACTTTTGGTAGAACCCTTGTAGGTTGCTTATATTATGGAAAAAGTAAGACAAGGCGTAAGTCTACAACATTCTACAATATGGCTCACCTATCTTTACTCTAAATATTTTTTAAGTCGTTTCAAAGTGTAGTAAAAATATTTTCATTTTTTACAAAAATCATCATGTGGGACGAAATTTCATAACTTTTGGTACAACCCTTGTAGGTTGCTTATATTATGGAAAAAGTAAGACAAGGCGTAAGTCTACAACATTCTACAATATGGCTCACCTATCTTTACTATAAATATTTTTTAAGTCGTTTCAAAGTGTAGTAAAAATATTTTCATTTTTTACAAAAATCATCATGTGGGACGAAATTTCATAACTTTTGGTAGAACCCTTGTAGGTTGTCTATACTATAAGAAAAGTAAGACAAGGCGTAAGTCTACAACATTTTACAATATGGCTCACCTATCTTTACTCTTAATATTTTTTAAGTCGTTTCAAAGTGTAGTAAAAATTATTTCATTTTTTACAAAAATCATCATGTGGGACGAAATTTCATAACTTTTGGTAGAACCCTTGTAGGTTGCTTATATTATGGAAAAAGTAAGACAAGGCGTAAGTCTACAACATTCTACAATATGGCTCACCTATCTTTACTATAAATATTTTTTAAGTCGTTTCAAAGTGTAGTAAAAATATTTTCATTTTTTACAAAAATCATCATGTAGGACGAAATTTCATAACTTTTGGTAGAACCCTGGTAGGTTGTCTATACTATAAGAAAAGTAAGACAAGGCGTAAGTCTACAACATTCTACAATATGGCTCACCTATCTTTACTATAAATATTTTTTAAGTCGTTTCAAAGTGTAGTAAAAATATTTTCATTTTTTACAAAAATCATCATGTAGGACGAAATTTCATAACTTTTGGTAGAACCCTTGTAGGTTGTCTATACTATAAGAAAAGTAAGACAAGGCGTAAGTCTACAACATTCTACAATATGGCTCACCTATCTTTACTCTTAATATTTTTTAAGTCGTTTCAAAGTGTAGTAAAAATTATTTCATTTTTTACAAAAATCATCATGTGGGACGAAATTTCATAACTTTTGGTAGAACCCTTGTAGGTTGCTTATATTATGGAAAAAGTAAGACAAGGCGTAAGTCTACAACATTCTACAATATGGCTCACCTATCTTTACTATAAATATTTTTTAAGTCGTTTCAAAGTGTAGTAAAAATATTTTCATTTTTTACAAAAATCATCATGTGGGACGAAATTTCATAACTTTTGGTAGAACCCTTGTAGGTTGCTTATATTATGGAAAAAGTAAGACAAGGCGTAAGTCTACAACATTCTACAATATGGCTCACCTATCTTTACTATAAATATTTTTTAAGTCGTTTCAAAGTGTAGTAAAAATATTTTCATTTTTTACAAAAATCATCATGTGGGACGAAATTTCATAACTTTTGGTAGAACCCTTGTAAGTTGCTTATTTTATGGAAAAAGAAAGACAAGGCGTAAGTCTACAACATTCTACAATATGGCTCACCTATCTTTACTATAAATATTTTTTAAGTCGTTTCAAAGTGTAGTAAAAATATTTTCATTTTTTACAAAAATCATCATGTGGGACGAAATTTCATAACTTTTGGTAGAACCCTTGTAGGTTGCTTATATTATGGAAAAAGTAAGACAAGGCGTAAGTCTACAACATTCTACAATATGGCTCACCTATCTTTACTATAAATATTTTTTAAGTCGTTTCAAAGTGTAGTAAAAATATTTTCATTTTTTACAAAAATCATCATGTAGGACGAAATTTCATAACTTTTGGTAGAACCCTTGTAGGTTGCTTATATTATGGAAAAAGTAAGACAAGGCGTAAGTCTACAACATTCTACAATATGGCTCACCTATCTTTACTCTAAATATCTTTTAAGTCGTTTCAAAGTGTAGTAAGAATATTTTCATTTTTTACAAAAATCATCATGTGGGATGAAATTTCATAACTTTTGGTAGAACCCTTGTAGGTTGCTTATATTATGGAAAAAGTAAGACAAGGCGTAAGTCTACAACATTCTACAATATGGCTCACCTATCTTTACTATAAATATTTTTTAAGTCGTTTCAAAGTGTAGTAAAAATATTTTCATTTTTTACAAAAATCATCATGTAGGACGAAATTTCATAACTTTTGGTAGAACCCTTGTAGGTTGCTTATATTATGGAAAAAGTAAGACAAGGCATAAGTCTACAACATTCTACAATATGGCTCACCTATCTTTACTCTAAATATTTTTTAAGTCGTTTCAAAGTGTAGTAAAAATATTTTCATTTTTTACAAAAATCATCATGTGGGACGAAATTTCATTACTTTTGGTAGAACCCTTGTAGGTTGCTTATATTATGGAAAAAGTAAGATAAGGCGTAAGTCTACAACATTCTACAATATGGCTCACCCATCTTTACTCTAAATATTTTTTAAGTCGTTTCAGAGTGTAGTAAAAATATTTTCATTTTTTACAAAAATCATCATGTAGGACGAAATTTCATAACTTTTGGTAGAACCCTTGTAGGTTGTCTATACTATAAGAAAAGTAAGACAAGGCGTAAGTCTACAACATTCTACAATATGGCTCACCTATCTTTACTCTAAATATTTTTTAAGTCGTTTCAAAGTGTAGTAAAAATATTTTCATTTTTTACAAAAATCATCATGTAGGACGAAATTTCATAACTTTTGGTAGAACCCTTGTAGGTTGCTTATATTATGGAAAAAGTAAGACAAGGCGTAAGTCTACAACATTCTACAATATGGCTCACCTATCTTTACTCTAAATATTTTTTAAGTCGTTTCAGAGTGTAGTAAAAATATTTTCATTTTTTACAAAAATCATCATGTAGGACGAAATTTCATAACTTTTGGTAGAACCCTTGTAGGTTGTCTATACTATAAGAAAAGTAAGACAAGGCGTAAGTCTACAACATTCTACAATATGGCTCACCTATCTTTACTCTAAATATTTTTTAAGTCGTTTCAAAGTGTAGTAAAAATATTTTCATTTTTTACAAAAATCATCATGTAGGACGAAATTTCATAACTTTTGGTAGAACCCTTGTAGGTTGTCTATACTATAAGAAAAGTAAGACAAGGCGTAAGTCTACAACATTCTACAATATGGCTCACCTATCTTTACTCTAAATATTTTTTAAGTCGTTTCAAAGTGTAGTAAAAATATTTTCATTTTTTACAAAAATCATCATGTAGGACGAAATTTCATAACTTTTGGTAGAACCCTTGTAGGTTGTCTATACTATAAGAAAAGTAAGACAAGGCGTAAGTCTACAACATTCTACAATATGGCTCACCTATCTTTACTCTAAATATTTTTTAAGTCGTTTCAAAGTGTAGTAAAAATATTTTCATTTTTTACAAAAATCATCATGTAGGACGAAATTTCATAACTTTTGGTAGAACCCTTGTAGGTTGCTTATATTATGGAAAAAGTAAGACAAGGCGTAAGTCTACAACATTCTACAATGTGGCTCACCTATCTTTACTCTAAATATTTTTTAAGTCGTTTCAGAGTGTGGTAAAAATATTTTCATTTTTTACAAAAATCATCATGTAGGACGAAATTTCATAACTTTTGGTAGAACCCTTGTAGGTTGTCTATACTATAAGAAAAGTAAGACAAGGCGTAAGTCTACAACATTCTACAATGTGGCTCACCTATCTTTACTCTAAATATTTTTTAAGTCGTTTCAAAGTGTAGTAAAAATATTTTCATTTTTTACAAAAATCATCATGTGGGACGAAATTTCATAACTTTTGGTAGAACCCTTGTAGGTTGCTTATATTATGGAAAAAGTAAGACAAGGCGTAAGTCTACAACATTCTACAATGTGGCTCACCTATCTTTACTCTAAATATTTTTTAAGTCGTTTCAAAGTGTAGTAAAAATATTTTCATTTTTTTACAAAAATCATCATGTGGGACGAAATTTCATAACTTTTGGTAGAACCCTTGTAGGTTGCTTATATTATGGAAAAAGTAAGACAAGGCGTAAGTCTACAACATTCTACAATGTGGCTCACCTATCTTTACTCTAAATATTTTTTAAGTCGTTTCAAAGTGTAGTAAAAATATTTTCATTTTTTACAAAAATCATCATGTGGGACGAAATTTCATAACTTTTGGTAGAACCCTTGTAGGTTGCTTATATTATGGAAAAAGTAAGACAAGGCGTAAGTCTACAACATTCTACAATATGGCTCACCTATCTTTACTCTAAATATTTTTTAAGTCGTTTCAAAGTGTAGTAAAAATATTTTCATTTTTTACAAAAATCATCATGTAGGACGAAATTTCATAACTTTTGGTAGAACCCTTGTAGGTTGTCTATACTATAAGAAAAGTAAGACAAGGCGTAAGTCTACAACATTCTACAATATGGCTCACCTATCTTTACTCTAAATATTTTTTAAGTCGTTTCAAAGTGTGGTAAAAATATTTTCATTTTTTACAAAAATCATCATGTAGGACGAAATTTCATAACTTTTGGTAGAACCCTTGTAGGTTGTCTATACTATAAGAAAAGTAAGACAAGGCGTAAGTCTACAACATTCTACAATATGGCTCACCTATCTTTACTCTAAATATTTTTTAAGTCGTTTCAAAGTGTAGTAAAAATATTTTCATTTTTTACAAAAATCATCATGTAGGACGAAATTTCATAACTTTTGCTAGAACCCTTGTAGGTTGTCTATACTATAAGAAAAGTAAGACAAGGCGTAAGTCTACAACATTCTACAATATGGCTCACCTATCTTTACTCTAAATATTTTTTAAGTCGTTTCAAAGTGTAGTAAAAATATTTTCATTTTTTACAAAAATCATCATGTGGGACGAAATTTCATAACTTTTGGTAGAACCCTTGTAGGTTGCTTATATTATGGAAAAAGTAAGACAAGGCGTAAGTCTACAACATTCTACAATGTGGCTCACCTATCTTTACTCTAAATATTTTTTAAGTCGTTTCAAAGTGTAGTAAAAATATTTTCATTTTTTACAAAAATCATCATGTGGGACGAAATTTCATAACTTTTGGTAGAACCCTTGTAGGTTGCTTATATTATGGAAAAAGTAAGACAAGGCGTAAGTCTACAACATTCTACAATGTGGCTCACCTATCTTTACTCTAAATATTTTTTAAGTCGTTTCAAAGTGTAGTAAAAATTATTTCATTTTTTACAAAAATCATCATGTAGGACGAAATTTCATAACTTTTGGTAGAACCCTTGTAGGTTGCTTATATTATGGAAAAAGTAAGACAAGGCGTAAGTCTACAACATTCTACAATGTGGCTCACCTATCTTTACTCTAAATATTTTTTAAGTCGTTTCAAAGTGTAGTAAAACTATTTTCATTTTTTACAAAAATCATCATGTGGGACGAAATTTCATAACTTTTGGTAGAACCCTTGTAGGTTGCTTATATTATGGAAAAAGTAAGACAAGGCGTAAGTCTACAACATTCTACAATGTGGCTCACCTATCTTTACTCTAAATATTTTTTAAGTCGTTTCAAAGTGTAGTAAAACTATTTTCATTTTTTACAAAAATCATCATGTGGGACGAAATTTCATAACTTTTGGTAGAACCCTTGTAGGTTGCTTATATTATGGAAAAAGTAAGACAAGGCGTAAGTCTACAACATTCTACAATATGGCTCACCTATCTTTACTCTAAATATTTTTTAAGTCGTTTCAAAGTGTAGTAAAATTATTTTCGTTTTTTACAAAAATCATCATGTGGGACGAAATTTCATAACTTTTGGTAGAACCCTTGTAGGTTGCTTATATTATATAAAAAGTAAGACAAGGCGTAAGTCTACAACATTCTACAATATGGCTCACCTATCTTTACTCTAAATATTTTTTAAGTTGTTTCAAAGTGTAGTAAAATTATTTTCATTTTTTACAAAAATCATCATGTGGGACGAAATTTCATAACTTTTGGTAGAACCCTTGTAGGTTGCTTATATTATATAAAAAGTAAGACAAGGCGTAAGTCTACAACATTCTACAATATGGTTCACCTATCTTTACTCTAAATATTTTTTAAGTCGTTTCAAAGTGTTGTTATTTTTCTATTTCTTCTTATTCGTGCTTTTCTTCTATTTTCCTGTTTTATCTACCACTTTACCGCTGCCATCCGCCACAACAAACATAAAGGGAATTTAAATACTCTAAATTAAAAAAAAAACAATCTAATAATTTATTCTAAAACACAACACAGTTACGAGAAACACCAAATACCGTACCTCCAATTAAAAAAAAAACTTTAATCGCCAGGATCTCACCAGGAACACATTTATTGCGAAAAGCGAGTCGACTTTCGACTTTCCAAAGCTCGTCAAACAAATAGAAAAATTGAAAAATTCGCGTGTTGATGTTTTCCAGATATTTTCGGATTAAGTCGCGGATCGCGAGCTATGCAAATGAAAAAGCGATTAGATTTGTTGTTTGCTTAGTGGAACGTGAATACTTCGCCCTCGATGCGGGCTAGTTATTTAATTAAATATAATCCAGAACTTGTGCGTTTTACTGAAAATGTATGGTATAATTCTGAAATCTTAAGCCGGATAAAAAATAAACTTAGGTGGTACCACCCTTAAGCATTGGGGGCCGATAAAAACGTCACCGCGGTTGCAAAAAAGGGGTCCAGATACACGAAACGTGACGCCGTTTATATAAGGCCCCTTCGGTTACGATGTACAAAGGCCGGATAGATAATAATGGTGTTTTTTTCGACACTTTGAAGCGATTAAAGGACCCCCTTTTTGCCATACTTTGGCCGCAGAGATAGCTTTTAGTGTTTGTTAATGAGAACGTCATTATGTTGCTTTTTATCCATGATATGTTTAAGGAAACCACTATGAAACGTATTTAATTTTCAACCGAATTAAAGCAGATTAATAGTAGAGTGTTTCCAAAGGTTGCATGTCCCTAATTCAAAGACGTTTCTCGTGTAATTCCCGAAATTCCGGGGGATTCGGGCAACTATAAGCGTCGCGATTCGGGGCCAAAATGGCATAATAAGCGGGCCAGAGCAACTACTTAGAGACAAAAGTTTTTATTAAAGCCATTTCACGCCCCACGGAGCTGAGAGATTCCGACATGTTTCTGCGACTTAGTTCGCAGCCCGACTCGCTATGCGATGCGACATCTGTATCTGTACGAGGTCTGGCGAAAGTTTATTTTAGCTGTTGAAAGGTTTTGTCGGTCGATACATTTAGTTTAATCTATCTATATATTTATAACAGCCATTGGTACGTTGACCACAATGATCAGTATGCTTTCGTTCATTTATTCTACTAATTCATTTCCACCATTTTAATTTTTCTTCTTGTTATTCTTCTTATCATTCTTTTTGTTCCCTTCTCTATCTCTCTCTCTCTCTCTCTCTCTCTCTCTCTCTCTCTCTTTCTCTCTTTGTCTTTTTCTTAATTTAATTAAGCCTAGTTTAATCTATCTAACCATTGGTCCGTTGATCATAATGGTCAGTATCTTTCCATTTATTCTGTTTATTCATGTCTACCATTTTAGTTCTTCTTCTTCTTCTTCTTCTTCTTCTTCTTCTTCTTCTTCTTCTTCTTCTCCTTCTTCTTCTTAATCTCCCTTTTTCTCTCTATTTCTATCTCCCTCTTTCTCTGTATGACAAAAACGAAACTGCTAGCGTAAGAATGCAGACCTATAGCCAAATTGATATTTTAAAAATTATGAAACTGTAGCTTAAATTTGTGGGCGTGTCAGTCACAGGTAGATTAAAGTAAATCATATCTAATTTGAAAATAATATATATATATCTGATTAGGAACGATACTACTGCTCAAAATCGAAGATTAAACGAAACTGCTAGCGTGAGAAAGCAGACCTTAAGAAAATTCGTATCTATCTCTCTAATTCTCTCTGTATCTATCATTGGCGTTGCAGAGAGGCGCCAACACCCGAGAACAGGTGAACACTAAGAAGAAAAAGAATTATAGTGGTTCTTTTCTAATACTTTTCTTATTCCTTGTCTTCTTTTCTTGTTCTTCCTCTTCTTCTCTTTTTTCTCTTTGTTCTTCTTCTTCCTCTTCTTCTTCTTGTCGTGCCTTATCCAGAAGAGTTGATTTTTTCATGAGCCTCGACGTCTCACCATTTTTTTCTTCTTCCTCTTCTTCTCTTTTTTCTCTTTCTTCTTCTTCTTCTTCTTCTTCTTCTTCTTGTCGTGCCTTATCCAGAAGTGTTGATTTCTTCATGAGCCTCGACGTCTCACCATTTTTTGTGGAACTAGTTTAAAAAAATATATATTTGCCCTCCGCCAAGGTTAAGAACCAGAGAAAAATATGTTCTCTTTCAGTCTAGTTAGTCTATCGGAATGTATTTAAATCTTAACGAAGTACTTAGACACCTTTAGACAGTACTTGCAGTACAAAAAACTCGCAAAACTAATGGTTCCAAACAGTTCAAAAAAAACAAGGCACGGAAGTAGATAAAAGACATGTACTTTTAGAGAACACCCGACTCGTATCCGTCCTCTTAAGCGTCTCGTATTCTTTTCGTGCCCATCCCGCATCCATCCTCGTACTATTCTCGTTCCCGTCTCGTACGATTCTCATATGATTTTTCGTTTCACGTCTCGTACGGTTCTCGTTCCCGTCGCGTACTGTTTTCGTCCTCCGTCTCGTATCCGTCTCTTAAGCGTCCTCGTATCCTTTTCGTTACCCATCCCGTTAACCCATCTCGTACGATTCTCGTATGATTGTCGTTCCTATCTCGTACGCTTCTCGTTTCCGTCACGTACGATTCTCGTTCCCGTCTCGTACGATTGTCGTTTCCCGTCTCGTACGGTTTTCTCGTTCCCGTCTAGTACGGTTCTCATACGATTGTCGTTCCCGTCTCGTACAATTGTCATTCCTGTCTCATACGGTTCTCATTCCTGTCTCGTACGATTTTGTTTCCCGTCTCGTACAATTGTCGTTCCTGTCTCGTATGTTTCTAATTCGTGTCTCGTACGATTCTCGTTCTCGTCCTCGTACAATTGTCCGTTCCTGTCGAGTACGATTCTCGTGTCCGTCTCGTATTCGTATCTTAAGCGTCTCGTATCCTTTTCGTGGCCCATCCCGCACCCATCTCGTACGGTTTCTCGTTCCCGTCTCGTGCCCTTCTCTTAATCGTCTCGTTCCCGTCCTCGTGCCCCGTATCGTGCACGTTTTGGTCCATTTGAGACCAGATCATTAACGTGCTTATAAAAATGAATAAAACCACAACTGCAAAACGAGTTACTTTATAAATTTTAAAAATGAAGTGCCCACGTTTACACCTAATTTTACCGGAGTTTCTTTAGCCATTAAGATGTTTTTATAAATTAGAGTGTACGCGTCGAAAGCACTCCGTGCCATAATACGGAACATCGCAAATCACCTTCGCAACAATTCGCCGACAATAATCATTAAAATTTACCCCCGTACCCTTGCCTCGCCCTTCCCGAAAATTATAATTTAGGCTCTAATTTAGGCAACGCAACGAGCTAATAAAGGGGGCCGTTTAGGCAATAATAACGCGAAAATGTAGCGACGTTAAATAAAGCAAACTGCTCACTAAATTTTACTAATATTCCTCGCTTACAAGGCGTCGGCAATGGACGCCGCGGGGCGTCTTACTACATCGATACGCCGTGGTTGGATTTTCGCAATTCTATTTAAACATGGAGAATTAATTCGCCATGTTCTCTTTCTTTTTTCTTCCTGGGGAGCCATCGAGATTTAGCCTTCATCAATCATACATCAGCCTTGTTTCTGGTTTAACTCCAAGACTGATTGGTTGATATATTCCTCGTTCATTTTTGGCGCAGTCGGTGGTAGGGATGATTTTTGAATCAGCCGCAGCCTCAATTCTTCCATCTACCAGTATAACTTCGAGACACACTTTATATATATTAAAAGTATCGATACGCCCGTGGTTGGATTTCGCAATTCCATTTAAACATACAGGGGTGAAACAATAAAATTAAAATGTATCTATTGGGTAGGTTAACATTATTACTTTTGGGAGCAGAGTAGCCCTCAATCAATGATCTACCAGTCTTGTTCCTTTCTGTATAATCCCGATACTGATTGGTCGATTTACTCGATTTTTATTTTTTGGCCGCAGTCGATGGTAGGATTTGGTCTTCTATGGGTTTTCCATTTTAAAATTCTATCTTGTAACGTTTTTTTTTCTATTTTGTTTAAGTGATTCTTTTTTTTGTTTCTTTGGACCAATTTTTTCGTTACCTTTCTTAGGTTTCAGGTTGCAATAGATGATTACTGTTACAAAAAAAATAGGAAAAATAAACAACCAATGAAAAGGACCAGTTTTTTAGTTCTCTTTCACTGAAACTCATCGGATAATTTTCACCAGTCAAAATCTTGCCTCATCAGGCTCCACCCCGGATTGAAAATTTTAAAATAAGAACAAGAAAGAAAAAAAAAAATCATTTGGGAATGGGGGTAAAGTGTAAGATAAGGAACATATCCTGTGATGGATAGATGGATAGCCAACCTATTGGCCCGATTTGGCTCCGATCATTAATAGCCTGAAATAAAAACACAAGAAAAAATGCATTTAAAAACAAAATTCAAATATTAAAAACAGAAAAAAAATTATGATACAAATCCTCTCGAATAAAAAAAAAGGTACTGTTAACTGCCCTTTTTAAAAACTAACCCTAAATCACGAAAGGTTTATAACAAGTCAACAGGGCGGTTTTAGAATATCCACACTGCGACCGGAAGATAAAGATATTAGTCATTTTCATCTGGCGAAACTTTTTTACTCAGTGGTCGAAAAAGAAAATCCCCCGGGGATCAATGAAAAAAAGTATAAGGGGCGGTACCATGAAAGTAAACCTTGGTTGACACAATTATTGAGTGCATTGTTTTACTTTTAAACCATTGCTTTTTGCTTTAACGATGCAGATTTTGGAAACGAAATAAAAAAACAAGCTGTTAAAAAAAAGATGGGGCTTGACAGCGATATAAAAAAAATCATTATTCGACCGTCCAATTTTTTCACACAGGGGTGTGTTAAAGTTTTGGGGTTAAATTTAAGTCAACTTGTTATTAACCCCTGTATAACAAATAAAACCTTTGGGAATTTTTTGTGGTTTTCGATACAAAACAATGACGACCCATAAAACCTTCTAAAAACTGGGCAAAAAAATATTAAAATCGATGTAATACAAAAAAAAGTTATTAAGGGTTGAATTTGAAACCGATTTTTTCCAGGTCCGGTTAGTTTTTCTTTGAAAAAAATACAAAGCAAATCTAACACCAAAAATGACCCCAGGGATCGATAGATGCCACCGAAAAGAATAACTAATTAAACAAATATTATATTAAATACAAATAGAAACCGTTTTTAATAATAATAATAATAACCCTTTAACTGTGTGTTTTTTACAAAATTGTTTTCAAGTGTACGTAACGAAACGGCATTATTATCTAGGGCGCGAGTTGGATTCGAAACAGGGCGGACTCCTTTTACGGAAGCAAAAACACACTTTTATGTAAATATATAAAATTCAAGAAGATGCGTGTGTGTGTTTTTTCGGGTATAGATTTTACATGTATGTAAAACGAAGTGTATTAAAAGTTTTAAAACAATGGTATTTTACGAACGCTAATATTGTAATTCTGGTTTTACGAAACGAAAATATTTGTACTACACTTTGAAATAAATTAAAAAATATTTAGAGTAAAGATAGGTCAACCATAGCTTAGAATGTTGTAGACGTATGCCTTGTCTTACTTTTCCTATAATATAGGCAACCTACAAGGGTACTACCAAAAGATATAAAATTTTATCCCACATGAGGATTTCTTCTAAAAACGAAAATATTTTTACTACACTTTGAAACCAATTAAAAAATATTTAGAGTAAAGATAGGTTAACCATATTATAGAATGTTGTAGACTTATGCCTTGTCTTACTTTTCCTTTAATATAGGCAACCTACAAGGGTACTACCAAACGATATAAAATTTTATCTCACATGATGATTTTTTCTCAAAACGAAAATATTTGTACCACACTTTGAAACAAATTAAAAAATATTTAGAGTAAAGATAGGTTAAGCATAGCATAGAATGTTGAAGACTTATGCCTTGTCTTACTTTTCCTATAATATAAGCAACGTATAAGGGTACTACCAAAAGATATAATATTTTATCCCACATGATGATTTCTTCTAAAAACGAAAATATTTTTACTACACTTTGAAACCAATTAAAAAATATTTAGAGTAAAGAGAGGTTAACCATATTATAGAATGTTGTAGACTTATGCCTTGTCTTACTTTTTATATAATATAAGCAATAAGCAATACAAGCAATAAGGGTACTACCAAAAGATATAATTTTTTTTCCCACATGATGCTTTTTTCTAAAAACGAAAATATTTGTACTACACTTTGAAACAAATTAAAAAATATTTAGAGTAAAGATAGGTTAACCATATTATAGAATGTTGTAGACTTATGCCTTGTCTTACTTTTCGTATAATATAAGCAACGTATAAGGGTACTACCAAAAGATATAATATTTTATCCCACATGATGATTTCTTCTAAAAACGAAAATATTTTTACTATACTTTGAAACCAATTAAAAAATATTTAGAGTAAAGAGAGGTTAACCATATTATAGAATGTTGTAGACTTATGCCTTGTCTTACTTTTTATATAATATAAGCAACCTATAAGGGTACTACCAAAAGATATAATTTTTTTTCCCACATGATGATTTTTTCTAAAAACGAAAATATTTGTACTACACTTTGAAACAAATTAAAAAATATTTAGAGTAAAGATAGGTTAACCATATTATAGAATGTTGTAGACTTATGCCTTGTCTGACTTTCTCCATAATATAAGCAACCTACAAGGGTACTACCAAAAGATATAAAATTTTATCCCACATGAGGATTTCTTCTAAAAACGAAAATATTTTTACTACACTTTGAAACCAATTAAAAAATATTTAGAGTAAAGAGAGGTTAACCATATTATAGAATGTTGTAGACTTATGCCTTGTCTTACTTTTTATATAATATAAGCAACCTATAAGGGTACTACCAAAAGATATAATTTTTTTTCCCACATGATGATTTTTTCTAAAAACGAAAATATTTGTACTACACTTTGAAACAAATTAAAAAATATTTAGAGTAAAGATAGGTTAACCATATTATAGAATGTTGTAGACTTATGCCTTGTCTGACTTTCTCCATAATATAAGCAACCTACAAGGGTACTACCAAAAGATATAAAATTTTATCCCACATGAGGATTTTTTCTAAAAACGAAAACATTTAAACTACACTTTGAAACCAATTAAAAAATATTTAGAGTAAAGATAGGTTAACCATATTATAGAATGTTGTAGACTTATGCCTTGTCTTACTTTTCCTTTAATATAGGCAACCTACAAGGGTACTACCAAACGATATAAAATTTTATCCCACATGATGATTTTTTCTCAAAACGAAAATATTTGTACCACACTTTGAAACAAATTAAAAAATATTTAGAGTAAAGATAGGTTAAGCATAGCATAGAATGTTGAAGACTTATGCCTTGTCTTACTTTTCCTATAATATAAGCAACGTATAAGGGTACTACCAAAAGATATAATATTTTATCCCACATGATGATTTTTTCTAAAAACGAAAATATTTTTACTACACTTTGAAACAAATTAAAAAATATTTAGAGTAAAGATAGGTTAAGCATAGCATAGAATGTTGAAGACTTATGCCTTGTCTTACTTTTTATATAATATAAGCAACCTATAAGGGTACTACCAAAAGATATAATTTTTTTTCCCACATGATGATTTTTTCTAAAAACGAAAATATTTAAACTACACTTTGAAACCAATTAAAAAATATTTAGAGTAAAGATAGGTTAACCATATTATAGAATGTTGTAGACTTATGCCTTGTCTTACTTTTCCTATAATATAGGCAACCTACAAGGGTACCACCAAAAGATATAATTTTTTTTCCCACATTATGATTTTTTCTAAAAACGAAAATATTTGTACTAGACTTTGAAACAAATTTAAAAATATTTAGAGTAAAGTTAGGTTAACCATATTATAGAAAATAGTAGACTAATACCTCTCACATAAATACTTTAATACCAACCCATTTCTAATCTTATTCTTAACTACTTTTACAACACTTTCCGAATTTATCATAACAACATTAATACCTCAGCGATGAGTTTTCCCCTGAAAACTTTAATTGTATTATTCGAAATTAATCTGGAAACTTTCTTTAGTAACGGATAACCAGTCTCCGTTTCGAAAACGTCCGTTTAAGAGATTTAACCGGCAATTCGAATCCAATTTAGGTACAATTGAGGAGAACGTGACGCTGTTAGGAATCGCCCGTTTGGTCCGTTTGGTAATTAATCTAATTCCGGGTTTCGGTTTATTAATATTAAAAAAGCCGGCCTCGGAAAGTATAGTTAAAGTATCACATTTTAAGAATGGTAAATCGAACATCTATATGAGCCACTCAAATAAAGAATTATTTTATGTTTTACACGTAAATTTATATAAGCAACAACAGGCAACATCGCTACTGGTAGAGTCCGTCGAGACAGTCATGCCTAAATGTTAATATAAGTGCTCCAATTGGCCGTAATAAGGCCCCTTGTGACTTTGAACTTGAAACTAAAAATCTAGCTTTCTATTTACTAAAACCCATAGTTTACTTGGGGTTATTTTGTAAATACGCTTGAAGAGTGAAGAAAACTGGGACAAGCCTATGTCCAAAGATAAACTAAATAAGGCTAAACAGATATATAGATAAATAACTCTCGTAAACACTAATTCAATACTAAAACCCCACCCTTCCATTCACCAAAACCCATAAACTGACTCGATCTTACATTGAAAAATCGTCGTACAATTCAGCAAACAAAACCCCTCAAGATAATACGCAATCAGAGCCTATTTAAGACATTACCCAACCAAAATCTGATGCAAATCGACCCTAATACGATTATCGCCCCCTCTCGAGGCGGCCTTTGAACTACGAACGGTCGAGCCGACTTGAGGATGCTCAACCGGACGAAACAATGGCCCGGAGTCGATCTCGGATTTTTTTTTGTCGAGGTAATCAATCGGATAATCCATTCGCTTTTTTGCAAATATCTCGGTTAGAATGGGATTTACGCTTATTGTATTTATTATTAATATTGTAGAGAATTAAATTATCTATAACTTTTGTTTTAAACATTTTTCTATACGTTGAATCGTTTTTGAGATAAAGGGCAACACGAGCGTGATTACCACCATTATTTCAAATAATATTCAAGCTGCGCTGGCGCTGCCCTCTATCTCCCAAACGATATATCATATAAAAAAATGTTTTAAACAAAAGTTGTAGAAAATTTAATTATCTATAACTTTTGTTCTAAACATTTTTTATACGTCC
>NW_028231185.1:0-16406 GCF_043228905.1 Azolla caroliniana | reverse complement strand
AATCGTCTTACATCAAAAGACCCTTCCTATACCACAATCGCCTCCTCCATCTTAAGTCATGATATTTGCACTAAGAACGGTGCCAGTGGTGGGAACAACCAACAAGGTGGTAAGTAGTTCCACATGACATCAACGCCTGCATCCAACATAATAGGAATAGATGACCAAACGCGTCGAAGTATCCTTCTAAGTTTTCTGATTAGTTGTGTTTCTAGAACCCTTATAACTATCATAATCACCTTTAATCATATGTACCAATAAGTCCCAAAAAGACTTAACCTGTTCCACAACGTGAATGTTTTTATCATTGTATAACTTGGAACACCTAACTTTCCAAAGAACCCATTAGAATTAGAATTAGAATTTTTATCGTCCATAAAGAGGCCAATTTTGACCTATGGGACCAGAGTATACATGTGTTCTTGATATATGTCTCCTTCCTAAGAAGGGGTATTCATACGTTGAAGCACAAAGTCTCTATGTGTTAGTAAAGCATACACATATGAGCTCAACCTTCTAGGTGGTGTCTTAAGTATGTCACTTAAGTTATCACTCCCTCTTAGTATGTCAGCATATCTTGAACGAATTGCACTATATGTCAAGCATGTGAAGAGCAAGTAACATTCATCCTCTACCATGCCTTCATTTCATACTTTACATGTCTTCAAATTCGTTACATTTTGATACCATGATGCAACTTCAATACCTAACTTGTGAGATCGAGTGCGAAGTAGTGTAAGGGCTCTACGAGCATTACTACTCATATTGGTAATGAGATAAGGCTAGATACGATCAATAGACATTCTTGCTTTATATTGAGACCACCATTCAGGGTTGACATTTGCAATGTAGTATTCTAGCTTTGTCCTCTTAGCATCCTCCCACTTCATCCTTAATGATTCCACCAACCTTTCCTCAATCATTACATACGGCATAACATTGCCTGAAAGCTCTAAAAGATAATCCACACCCCATCTTCTAAACCATTTCCTTATGTCAAAAACCCAACCAGATGAGAGAATCTTACTTTTATGATTCTTTTGTAGCTTACATCCAACATTCCAAGCAAGATGTGGCAATCGATGATTCGGCATATTCTTGACTTTTGTAATGTATTTATATACTCTTTGGAGTGCCAATAGTTCTATGGGTCAAACATCCGTTTCCAAGAGCATAACCTGGTAAGAGGTAGTTCATTTAACTCCTAATTGCCTCCTTAAAAACATCTTTTGAATTTTCTCAATCTTGTTCCATGCATTAAGAGAGATGGTGCCACCCCATACTTCTACTCCATAAAGCAATACTTGAGTTACCATGGCATTGAACAACATTAGTTTTACTTCCCATCCACAAGTATCACTTTGGTTGCATTGGTTCTCCAAAAGGTAATATGATTTCCAACCGACTTGGAGTCTAGAATCAAAGCATGCACTCCATTTATTTGTGGCGGGTACATCAATACCAAGATATTTAAAGCTTTGAACAAATTGTATATGTTCACCTTTATATGAGGAGACAATCTGCCAAATGTAACTCCGCGAGAAGAACTTGATTCCCTGCAAGGAACTTGAGGTAGAGTATACCTCGTCTTACTTTCTCCTTACTTTCTTTTTCTTCTTACTCTCTTTCCAATTCAATATAGTTTTTGGCTTTACCTCACGACACTATTTACTTTAAGCTTGACCACATGATATTCACCTAAATCCCAAAAAGTCTTATGTGATTGAGAGTTATTATCTTCTAATTTATTATTCATCCTGCACAATCTAGCTTGTTGATAATTATGTAATTGTAGCTCACCTAACGAGCTCATCAAAATGGCATCCAACATCTAACAAAAAAGTGTCCATGAACTCAAGCGCAATTTTCAACTTAATCATATACAATATATGAAATATAAATCAATATTTCATCGTGAAATAATATGCTCATACAGTGTACTGAATGATCACAACTTGCTTAACAATTGTAGCCATACATACTATCAACTCGTGTAATTTGAAGCTTTTCTCACCCAAGGCCGTAAGTAAATATTTGTATAAATATGTTGAATCAAGTCCTTGATGATATGACAACAAGTAATGGGTTTATATATTTTCCTTTTGGGTCCAATGGAGTAAAGGAAAGGCACTAAATTTAGTTATTCCAATCTCTTTTAAGGGTTACATCAAACTCATATGGATCACACATAACACATTTTTATCATACTAGAGTTATTTCTTCCAAGTCCATAACAAATATGATAGAAGCAATGAAGCCACTTTCACATGAAGTGTTTTCGTACATGTGGACAATGTGTATGGTATGGAATTTGTGCATGTGAATGTTACAGACATTGATTGAATTCATAAAACGGGGACTGATGCATCGAAGATAGTTGTTACTCCTTTGCTTGAGTTCCTCCTTTATCTCATTAGAGACTGATGCATTGAAGATAGTTATTGCGCCATGCAATAAAGAAGCAAAAGGTAGGCACTATGTTAATGTCTAATGTATATGTAAAGATGCATTATGAGGATACATGTTATTTCCTACCACACAAGAAACTTCCTTTTCTCAAATGTAGCATACAACAATGTCATCCCCATTGTTTTGTACTTATTAAAGCACGCTAATAGATAAGCAATTAATAAGCATTTTACTAAAGTGCAATGATTAATACATTATGTGCTAGATCACATAGTAAATCATCAACCTTACACACATTGTTCTTATCTGTTCACAATAAAGTGTTTTAACATGATGATGATATGGTGATAAATCTTGTGCACTTCAACCTCAAATTTTGGTGTCCATTATAAAAGTCTTCCTAGTTGTAGACTATATTTGCTCCTGTAACATGGGTTTCCAAAATATTGTAGAATTCTCTACAATACAAAGAGTGAAAAGATAATCATTTCTTTATGTCACACATGTTGAAGATGTTTTCAACAGATAACGAATAGTATTTTGCATGCGATCTCCATTTCCACATGCAACATCTTCATAGATGATCTCACAACTACCCCATGCATTTAACCAATAACAATGACGCTCTCATAAATGTGGAAACAACATGTTCAATAGATCATCGATACTATAGTTTACACCCAAATTTATTGGATTCATCATCACCGGTAACATTCTCTAAGATTATCTAATGGTGATCACAAATTTCATTCATCGACGAGTACTCTTGACAATAGAAGCAAACGGATTTTCCTACCAAGAGTCTTGCGATGTCTGAACGAGCAAAACCAAACACATTCCTTCCTTATCAAGAGTGTCACGATGCTTAAAAATCAAGGGACTTGCTTGAGGAAAGCGACGAGAATCATCGTAGTAAACTTACACACATTTATGTTGTGATGACAAAGTTATAGATGAAAGGAATTGGCCTTGTGGAGCACGCAGAGTTCTTTCAAAAGAGCAAATTAGCAGCTAGAAAAAAGAGGGATTATGGATGGACATGGAAATATTGCTTGCATGCACGGCCTGGATCGACAAAAAAAAAACGGTCAATTGAAAACCACCCGATGAAAACCGGTCGACGAAAACCACCCGATGAAAACCGCTCGAATCGCTTACAAAGAAAAGAATGCCTAGAGAGTATGTAGCCATGAAGCTTGGTTAAAAAAAAATGAAGAAGAAGAAGAAGAAGAAGAAGAAGAGAATGATATTTTTCAGATATGTACATATGTATATATATATATGTATTTGTTTTTACTATTCTTATTTCCTCCTGCCTTTATTTTACATATTTTAACCCATACTGTTTTACCTCACGATTTTTGTAGTGGCGTTTAATAGGAAATTACTTCTCAGGAATTTACACAAAAGAAATCTGAAGAAGAAGAAGAAGAAGAGCTGGATACTGCCTGTCTCTCTGTCTACTCGATTATATATTCTGTTTGTGTCCCCCCCCTCCCTCTTTCTTCTCTATAGATCCATCGTTGCTTTGCATCGAATCCTCAACACTTCTCCAAAAAAAGGTATTTTATCCTCATCGATTCTGATATATCTCAAAGCTTCTTAAGGGCAATTCAAAATCACTAACACAACATGTATTAAGTCTTTTGATTTTCCGGTACTTCCCTTTTTGGGTTCTTGTTTTCTTTGTTTTTTTTTTCTCTTGCCTTTTGGGTTTTGTGCACCTATTAAAACCTGCTGTATTCCGATTTCATATAATAATAATAATCACAGAGTCCTCTGATTTTCTTTCATGTTTACCTTTTGTCCTTAATTATTTGACTTTCATGTTTCTTACAACTATCACAATATGTTTTGATCTCTATTTTTTAGTTCTTAATTCGAGATCATTACATACCTGCATAAATATATAGCTTATATATGTATATATATACATACATCTATGTATGTATGTATATATATGTAATCACAGAGTGTTTTGAATTCTTTTCGATGCTTAAGTTTTTCATTATTTATTTATCGGCTTTATATAACTACGAAAATATGTTTTAATCTAATTGTTTAGCTCATCATTCAGATAATTTCTATGATTTTCGTTAAATTTAAGCCTGATGCTGTTGTTAATAAACATTCTCGTTTGGCTCATTATTTTTGGTTGCAAACAAACTGGTTGTTTTTTCTTTGAAACGATTTCATTTTATATGTTAAAACTTGAGCCTTTATGGTACATTATCCGTTAATTATTTCTAGATTCAAGACCCATTTTATATGGTGTATTTTAGATCCAAAGAACCCATTCACATGGTTGAAGTTGTGATAATATGATACAAAATTCAATTAATGATTTCTAGATTCAAGATTCATTTGTATATGGTAAAAACTTGTAAGGCTGAAACAAGTGTGTTACTATATGGTACAAATGTTCTGGTTTTCCAGTGTCATGGATCAGTTAAGGCGTGGGAGATAATGGTGAAGATCTGACTATCTAATAATGTTGCATTGTTTGGATGGAGTTAAGTTTCTGTGCTCTGCGGTTTTCGGTTGTTTGGACTCAAAGCCGTACTACTACACTCATGAAGATCCCGAGATAATAGCGAGCGAAACTGTTTGTATGCTCATCAATCCCAATACTAACTAATGTGAACCAGTGTGAATTAATATGGAGTAATGGAAATGTTAGTATAAATTTTATATGAAATGACGGAAATATTCTCTGTGAACTAATTTAAATCAACAGTAAATGCTTGGCTCTTATTTCCTTTTCTTTTCCATCTCTGCTTCCTGATTCTTGTAAAGAGAATGATATTTGGTTTTCACCTAGGCGATCCAGGCTCAAGTCCTGCCAATGATCATATAATTATCTACCAATCAGATTCTATGCTATGGAATAATATGCATTTCAACCCACTACTTCATTGTATAAAGAAATGTTTATAAAGTCGGTTAATCTTGTGAAGATGTCAGAGAAACTTTTTGTGCGAAAGTTTTACTATATAACATATTGTTAGAATTCATTTTCAATCAGAGGAAGTATTTAGCTTGCATACTAATGTAGTTATTGTGGCTGATCTAGTCATGACCTTATATTGTTCGAAAGCAATATGTAGTATAGAAAACGATAAATGTGTGGCTGATATAGCCATGGCCTCATATTCTCGTTATCAATATGGAGTATAGAAAAGGATAAATCTGTGGCTGTCTAGCTGGTTATGGTATTTGGGTGACTTTAGATTTTTTCTGGGAAACTAGTTAGGCAACCTAATAACTTATCTCTCTCTATCTCTCTCTCTCTCTCTCTATACACACGCGTATAATGTATGTGAAATAGTGTGAATTAATGCTTAGAAATAGTGTGAAAACTAATTTATATGAACTAATGAAATGTCAAGTAATTTAAGGGAGGAATCAATGTGAAGTAATGGATGTAGAATGAACTGAAGTAATTTATTTGAACAAACTATGTTGTGCACCAATGTGAAACTTCAAGGTATTTCTAAAGGGGTTTTTTCACAGTTCCATGTGTAGAACTTTGAAGCAGCTGACGTTTCAAACATTTTTTGTTTTTGGTAGTTACAGTAAGTGAAGTTGAGGCCCTTTATGAACTATTTAAGAAGATAAGTAGTGGTACCGATGATGGGATGATCCATAAGGTTAGTTGATAAAGAAATAGTAATAATACAATAAAAATTCTGAACTCTCAAATTACGCTATTGACCTTTTCGCTACGTGACTTAATGTGAAGGTTAATATCGAGTAATTTCAAATATTTTATTATATATATGTTTTCAAGCATGACTGTGTCATCACTATTTTTCAATCCTTGATTTCGTGCGAACAGGAAGAGTTCCAGTTAGCCCTTTTCAAAAACAACAAGAAACAGAGCTTATTTGCAGATCGAGTGAGTGTTATTAATATAATGCAGTAAATTGAGTTCAAAATTCGAAAAATACCTCGTTGATGAAACGACGTAGTATCCCATTTTTAGTAGTGTTTTTTCGCAATAAATTATAAAATGTTACTAATTTTTAATGCTATATTTCATGTTTTGTATATGCAATCTAGAGTTTCTATAATATAACAATGTACTACAGATAAAAATCTTTGTCATGTACACCATAACGTGCTTTCACCATGTTCTAATTTTGTCAATTGCAGAATTGTATGAAACATAGTTTTCTGAGTTGATCCATTAAGCCTTAAATAAATAAATAAATAAATAACTCATAATCATTTTCAGTAGATGAATATTGATTTCTTCTTGACAGCATTTCACTTTCTTTTCTTGTCCTTTGAGGACATTGCTAGCTCCTTATTCATGCATCTTGATTCTCCTTTTTTGATGTATTTTGTATGATCATCAGTTGATCTGATTGTGCATGGATATATCTTTTGACAAATTTTAATCTTGTTTCAGGTATTTAATCTTTTTGACACTAAGAATAAAGGGGTATTAGGATTTGGGGAATTTGCTCGGCAATTATCCGTTTTCCATCCCAATGCTTCTCGTGAAGATAAAATTGATTGTATGTTTTGTTTATTTGTCTGAAGTAAACCTATTTTGGATCATAAATTACCACAATTATTATTATTATAATTTATTGTTGGGCTATTAATTAATGATCAGTAAAATGAATCAGTCTTCTTGCTACTTTTATAGTTTCTTTTCAGCTATATGATCTTGAACAACAGGGCTTTATTGAAAGAAAAGAGGTTAGTAGTTCTCTGTAAACAAAATGGGATTCCACATGGAAAAGCTATTTAGTTTCTAGATTCCAATTCGTGTCAATTATTATTGAAATAACGCAGGTTAAACGGATGGTAATGGCCACTCTTGCAGAGTCTGGCATGAACTTGTCCGATGATGCCATTGAGACTATTATTGACAAGGTAAATGATTTGTTTTTGTGTTAATCCATTTTTGTTGTAATGTGTAATTCATTGTAACGAAGAATGTGCAACAGTCAACCATTTGTTTTTGCTTTTACCATAGATTGAATTATAAAAAAATAGATTCTTAATCTCAAATAGGATGCTTAGCATTGATTCTAGAGATAAAACCAACGTATTAAAATGTGAGAATTCTCAAATGTTAAAGATTTAACTGATTAAAACATTATACGTATACTTGAAAGAAATTACAAAGGCAAGGCTCGAATTTCACCAAAAAACCTTGTTTAATGAGAATATGTTGATAGATCATGCATAGAAAGTAATGACAGTATGCTAACTATCTTCAGAGTCGTTCACCATGTAATCTTTGTCATTGAGATCTTCGATACCCTTTGTCATGAGCATCTATCCAAAACACGATGGGTGTATATAAATAAAATACCACAGTCATCGTGTATCACAAAAAGTTCATGATATTTCAATGTCAATTGATTTATTTGCATAAATTTATGTATAATTTTACGGATATAAGTTAGCTTGTTTAAGTTTACTCAATAACTATTAACAATATTGTCAAAGTTACCACATAGCATGTGAGGTTATTAAATTTTTTTATAGAAGTTCAATAGGTCATATTTATATATGCCAATAAATATCATTTTGAAGTTCCAAACTCAAAAGACCTCGTTGGAAAGAAACCCATGCATTGTTATGCCAGACATTTGAAGAGGCGGATACAAAACTCGATGGGAAGATAGACAAAGATGAGTGGCGAAGCTTGGTTCTACAACATCCTTCCCTTTTGAAGAACATGACACTTCAATATCTTAGGTAAGAATATAGTAGCTAAATGTCTTCAGATTTTGATCATGTTGCAATTTTATTTTATTTTTTATATTTTTTCTATTATAATGTTAAAAATTCATTACTATTGTTACTATTTTCTTGTTCCCAGAGACATCACAACAACATTTCCGAGCTTTGTGTTCCACTCTCAAGTCGAAGACGCTTGAAAAGGAGAACAAATTTCTTCGAGCTTTGGTTTGCCATATGTCATGAAATACAACGTTTCTGCGTTTTGTATTACACTCTAGTAAAAGATGCTTGAGAAGGAGAACAGATTTCTTCGGGCTTCGATTTTCCATATTTCATGAAATTCTTCATTTTTTTCTCCATTGCAAGGCCAGTACATAATCATTTGTATCTTGACATTATTTCGGCATATTCCAATATTCGTTATTTCTCGTGGGATTTGATTTTATTCATTATTCCCTCTCTTTGTGATAAAAAAGGACTTTTTAATGGGACATTTTCCTAAAATTTAGGTGCAATGTTGTTAAGTCATTTTGATTTTTGCCTTGGAAAGGAAAAACAAAAGCCTTCTCATATCAAGCCAAATGTAATGGTTTAATTTTTTGACATTCTAATTGGTTTTCATACATCGTGACTTAAGTGAGTGCAAAATTGACAGAGTGATGAAAACATGCTGAAGCCTAGTTTCTAATGATAATAATGAGTGTACACCCTTTAATCAAGAAAATGTATCTTGAATTGGGGATACAACCAAAAATCTGAAACTCAGTTACATGGAAAAAATCTTGTATGGAATTCTGGATAGCAGCTGCTTATAATCACAATGTTGTGGTTTTCCATTTGTATTTGTGATTGTAATAAAAAGGCTTTTGACTCGTATCATATTTGAATGGAGACCTGGTAATTTACTCAGCTTTGACGAATCTCTTATGTATCTCTATGCAAAGTCTTGGCGGATGCAATGCTTATAAGAAATTGATTGTTCTTTGCTTGCCTGTAGGAAATAGTTTCGCTTTATGCAAGGCTGGTTTCTATACCAATCTCTTTAAATGATGAACCATGTTGACATAATGACACTGTACTTCGAAAGAAAGGATTCACTTTTTGGTTTACAGCTTTCTACGATTGCATATATTGGTTCAGATGTGGAAAGTAAAAAAGCAACAGAATTGAAGAATTGCAGTGTTATGCATCACAAAAATGAGGATCAAGCTTGTGAAGTAGTTTCATTTTAGCCTTCAGTTGATGTCTATGTGTAGTAGCTTTTTTGTGGGGAGCTGCACAAAAGGAAGCAATTTTGAACCCATTGTATTAGTTAAAAGTATATACATATTTGGATTCCAAATGTTAGAAACTTGGAGCCCACTATAATTAGTTAAAACCATACATCCATATTTGGATCACAAATGATGTCAAAACCAACTATAATAGTTAAAAGTGTGTATAACGTTTGGTGGTTCATTTTGAGTAATTATAATAGAAAAAATTAGAAAGATTAAACATATCATTGAGACAGTTTGGCCGAGTGGTTAAGGCGTTTGACTCGAAATCAAATGGGTTCGCCCTCGCAGGTTCGAATCCTGCAGCTGTCGATCAATCTTTTCCTTTACTTATTAACTATTAAATGCAATCAGGATCTTTCCTTTTAATTGTTTAATGCGATGAAAAATGTTTCTTTCTTCCCAAGTTTAAAAAAGAAGAAGAAACTCTTAATGGAATGAAATCTTTGTGCCAATGCCTTTCATTGAATATGCGTTTCGGAAGCTTTTCGAATGGAAAGTTTGACAAAGTTAAAACATTGAATATGCGTTTCAATGGTTGATAAATATAATGAGTTTCCAATGTAGGTTAAAACATTGAATCTTGTCTTCAATGGTTATGATGAGCTTTCAATCCGAAGGTAACATGAGGTAGGTAGCTTTAGGGTCACGTTATAGTCAAATCATAATTCAAATTTTGCATAATTAACTTAAACATGTTTTACTTTAGGCTCAAAATTACATGTGTAATGAAATTACAAATTCAAGGCATCAACAAATCATAATTCAAATTTTGCATAATTAACTTAAACATGTTTTACTTTAGGCTCAAAATTACATGTGTAATGAAATTACAAATTCAAGGCAATATGATGCCTTATGTTATATCAACCATTATGATTTGGGGAGTGTATATTTTTTGTTACATGTAACTAATTCATATAAGAAGGTCGTATTATATTATTGTTTCTCTCTTTTGGGCAATAAGGTTTGATTTTTCAAGAGTTGATTAAAAGTCAAAATATAACATGGTTAGTTGTCATAGTAAACTTATAGATTCACATGGACTCTCTATTCTATGTATAAAGAAAAGTTTTTGAATGGCATATACAATTTATGTTTGGAAAATATGTAGAATTCATAATATCCAATTAATCCAAGTAGCTAGCTATGTATGAAGAGCGATACTCAAGCATCCTAGCTGAAAACTGTGAAATAATCTTAATAGTCTTTGTGGCATCCAACATTTATAGCACAAAAAATGCAACGTGAGTCCCAATAACAAACTTATATACATTCAACAAACATGTCAAAGTAACATTCTTTTAAAAGAGGCACCTCGTCACACATTTAAGAAATCCAAAGTGCTTGAGAATTTTCCAAAGGGTTTGAAGTCACACAATAACTAGTCCACACGACAATAAATTTCCATCACAATGAATGAGCAAACATATGCACCACTTTTAATCTACCTTATAATAGTACAATGAGATACAAATGTGTAGGATCAATGCATGTCTTTAAAGTTTAAACCCATGATTTGTGTCATCAAGAGTAATGTACAATCTACCTTATAATAGTACAATGAGATACAAATGTCTAGGATCAATGCATGTCTTTAAACCCATGATTTGTGACATCAAGAGTAATGTACAATCTATAGTGACTAGATTTTTCATGCACTCACTCATTGAGACTTCCTTATTAGAATGATTTCGTATTTTTTGCGTGCTCTACTCTATGCGCTTTTTACCATTCCCTTGCTTATTGGTAAGCTTTCTTTTGCAACTTTTTATAACACACAGTTTGCATTGATCGTAATGTGGTTGTAGTCATTGAAAAAGGTTCCTTCTAGCTCAAATTTAGGTGAAGAAGCTAACGAAAACTAATTCCCCAAGTAATAAGTACCTAAAACTATGACAAGATGCATTTCATTCTAGTTTACAAGGAATGTATGGCAATGTCTTTTATGATAGATATTACATGTCTTACCATAAAAAAGGTGAACCATAACGCTTTGTTGTCAATTGGTAGATGAGTCCTCTCCGAAAATGATAAATAAGTTGTCTTTCTTTTTTTTTCCAAAAAAAACACTACTTCGTATTAGTTAGCAAACAAAGTACATCAAAGACCAACAAATTTCAGCAAAACTCACTCTGGTCTTCTCACCAAAGTGATCATAGTCCCCACCCCCTCATTTACAACAAAAGTATCCCATCAACTCTTTTAACATTGTAACTACCTTGTAACACAACTATACATATTTACAACTCCTGGTCACTAATGGAAGCAATTGGCGGAAACAACCATATGGGTGCTTGGTAGTTCCATTTAGGCCATGATGATGATCTGACCACCATAGGCAAACTGCCTCATTTCAGCAGAAACTTTGATCGAGCTCTTTCTGCTTCATCTAATTCCCCCTAAATCGAATCATACCGTCCCCGCAGCCAAGATACCAGGTTGAACTAGATGTTTAACAACACCTCACCGCTTGGGAGCTTGTGCTGTTGAAAAACAAACTTACAACGCTTGGTCCAAATGTGCCAAACAATTAAGCAAGCCACCATCATCCATATCTCCTCAAAAAATTCAGAGTTTGTGCCAGGTCGAACTCCAGCACATTGAAACACATTGCCACCCTGCACTATCAATCCATGACCATGGGGGTTTAACTGTTCCGCCCAGCCTTCCCCTCTTAACTTCAACCCCTAGAAGGACCCCCATACAACTCTCCCATTCACACTGCATGCTTCCACGATCCTAAGATATTCTAGTTTTCTTGCAAACCATGAAGCATTTTAAAAGGGTGAATACAACTCAATGCTCGAGAAGTATGGATTCTTATAAGCATAATCTAATAAAAAGGGAAAACCTCTAATATATCATCAATAGCTTTTCTTCTACTTCTCCAATGCTCCTCTAAGAAGATAGAAAAAGGGGATTTGTTGATGACATAAATGCTCAATTAACACATATAATTGATTGAGGTGGGGGGTTGACCGTTGACATTCGAAGAGAAACAAAAAACATGCGGGGTATTTCAAGTAACTTGTCTTGCATAACATTCAAAGACTTTATTCTAAAGTTGTTTGAAAGGAATAACCTTTATGTGTTCATGAGAAGAGTCGAAGAGGTAATGCTCATCCTTTGTAACCTAAGGGCATGGGTGTTGAGTGTTACACATTACACTAATTATTAGCCATCACTATCCTCCTAAGGAAATGGCTTTTGAAACTCCTTTTCTACAACCCAACAATTGAACCTTGAAACTAATTTTCGTTACGAGCACATTGATATGTATATTTAATTATTTAAATTAAAGTCATTAATTTTAATTCTAGTTATTTTAATCTTATGATCATGAAACACAATGTCATGTATTTATAAGTACAAAGGCTTAAGTGTTGATGCATCAACACTAATATTTAATATTTACATAAAATCATCTTACAAGTTTATGGTTACTGTAAATATTCTAGTCATTCATTAGCCAAGATTCATGAATCTTAATCTTGGTTGAATGCATCATCCGAGTTTTATTAAGATCAATTCGTAAATGATACTTTTATGTGAGTGTATCTCTCAAATATATGGTTCACGATTGTGGGAGTGCATAAACATAGTTTAGATTCCTCAGAGTTCAGTGTGAACATTGTCTTGTTGCTTCATAGGTTGAAATTCTTCTTGCAAGCTTTTAGGATAGGTGTATGGTGGCCCATTGTTCCACAAGATATCTATTAATTGAGGGTAAAACTTTGAAGTTGGATGATAAGCATCCCAATAAAAGTGATCTTCCACATTGTCACATGGTTTCAAACCACGTAAACAAGTTAAGAATCCGTTATATTTTCCTATCCCGCAACAAGCTGTGTTCCCTGTTTTGAAACCTATACATGGAAACATAATAATGTTTTTGCTTTGAAATGATCAATCTTTCAAGGTTAGCTACATTTAAGAAAAGGAGAATTCATGAATTTATTACTTTGTACGAACCACAAGCACATGGACCAATGAGTTAATATATTATTAATACCCTACAACTACAGGTAAAAGGACAAACTAACAAAACATTGCATAATTAATCACAATCTAAAACAATTGCAAAAAGCATGGTCAACTGTGGCATCAATCAGTATGTGGAACATTTGGAAATACATGTCTCAAATGGTACTTAGGGGAAACACACACAATTGCAGATGCCATCACAACTATATGGATTGATCTAGTGATATCCTCGCGTGCACAATTTGAAAACCTATAGAGAGATTCATAGTCTCAAGAGTTGACACAAGCACAATTTATCTCACTTTGGGCAACTACACCATTGGTGAACTTCACATTAGGACATCTAAAATGGTGCTTCCAACCGCCTCATTGGCTCTACTCCCAACTGACAACTTACCCATATTGCTTTTGGTGATATCCATCTTGTTGTACCCATCTAACAACATTCAGAAGCTTGTTAGATGTGTCTTGATCGTTGTTGAAAAATAACAGGTTTTGTCAGGTAACCGTTTGTTGTTATGTGGACAACGATTGACCCACCTTTTTTTATCTAAAGTGTCATACAACGATAACCAAATATATATGAAAGTGACCTATAAATTAGAGTATCTATTGATACTTAGAGTGTCCATAGCCTGATTTGTGTATGCAATTCACCTCACTAATTGGAAGCAATTATTTTCTCAAACAAAAATAAAAAAGCTTTTAGAGATAAGGCCTTTTTTTTTGTTCCAAAAAAAAACTCCTTCCATTAGTTATAAAATTCTACAAATGAGGCCTTTTTAGGTGTTTACGCATAAATATGTGATGATGTTGTGCTAAAGGATGTGGGTTCAAGTCTTGTGCAATAATTGTCCATTTAAAACAATACTAATAGTTGTACTTTGAGGTGATGCATGCTATTAGTTTTCTCTTGACAATATCATTGTTTCCTTAAAATGATTCGTGACTTAGGCATATTAGCTCAATAGTAAAAGGATATGAAATTATAAAGATGTTGCATGCCATTAGACAATGGAGAATGAATGCATGAATGACTAAACTCGTACATGTGTTCAACTTGACTTGACCTTACCAAATTGAGTTGGGTGTTGAGCAGCATTCAATATTGAGGTGTATATGTTAATATACATAATAGTCGTATTCGGAATCTTCTCGTTAAGTGATAATATTTCAGGAAGGAGATGCTCGTTATAATCTTTCGAGACATCGTTGATGTAATCAACACAACTACCATTTGAATTGTACGCTAATAGTTGAGAAGGACAACAACCTAAAGCAGGTACTCCTGCAACAACAATCCTTCTAGCACCTACTTCATGGATAGCCTTATGACAAAAGAACAAACAAACATTAGTTTTATAAATGTGATGATGATATAGCAATATGATTACTTGAAAATCAAGTATGTAATTTGAAGTATTAAGAGCCATTTGAATTGGGAGAAAAACTTTGGAATGCCCTTCATTTTTTGTTATTTTCCCAAATATCCCTAGGATAACCTTGAAAATGAGGAAAGAAATCAGATAGACCACATAATTGCACAAGTAACACACTTAATGGAGAAAATCGGATAGACCACATTATATGAGATGGAATAGATCATATAATTTCTCTTGGAGGTTTGACCAAGGGCGTTTGGAAAATAATTGACAAAAATAATAAAATATTTGGGGAAATAACTTGGGATATTTTAGAATTTCCCCCTTTCAATTATAGATAGAAGACTGAAGTGTATTAACAATGCTTCAAGGTTAAGTAGAAAATATGCGAGGATATGTATGTAGCCATAGTTTCTTTCTCATATTCCGGAACTCGACCGGGGAGGGAGGGAGGGGATTCCCCAATATATATATGTGTGTGTGTGTGTGTGTGTGTGTGTGTGTGTGTGTGTGTGTGTGTGTGTGTGTGTGTGTGTGTGTGTGTGTATGTATATGTATGTGTATGTGTATGTGTATATATAAGCCACCTTGTATAGCCTTTTTGTAAAAATCTCTCCAAACTAATGGGAAAGTAACTCCTATTTTGGAAAAAAAACAGTGCGTCAAGATGGTAACTAACTTATAATGAATAAATAATGAGCATTGATCCATTGTACTCTAAAGTCAATAGAAGAAACTTAAGACGAAAGGATAGAAAAGCCAAATACATGTGAGACTTAACTTCTCTTTTAATCGATTCAATGATTGCCAAAGTCGCCATAAATAGTTTATATGTAAATAGATATATATAGTAATGGTTGACCAAATGTACCTTAATGTGAGAGATGAGCTTTTGGATGAGTTTGTCTCTATGTTCATCAGTAGTAAGGGAGCTTAGGTGGATGTAGGGAAGGAGGGGATTAAAGTAGGAGAGGAGCCAATCATTAGATCCTGTAACCACAACGAAAGGAGATTTCGCAAACAATTCGTCAGTTGCCACTTTGCCAATCAAGCTAATGATTTGCTTTTTTGTCTTTAGTAGATTCTCAATTTGTTCCTCTAATGAGACAACTTGCCCCTAGTAACCATATGAAAAAAGTATTTCAGTTTGACCATATAACAACAATTGTAAGGCATGATTGAGTTTTTAGACGAACATTGTTTCATAATGCATGAAATTAAAAGAAATTGTAGATTTTTTTATCATTAAACTATATGCAAAGTGGTTTTTCAAAATTTACCATCATATTTAAAACTTTATAGAATGATATACCAACATGTCAACAATGTTTTTATGTAACCATCAATCTCTATAGGTTGTTTGTTATAATATCAACCCATGGGTTTTTGGGAAAACAAAAGAAATCTTGGAGGTTTCTCAAAGTTATTATTTTCTTACATCACACTATATCCGTTAAACAATTGGTTATGTTGCAAACCTTATCTCTATCATGGTTTAATTAGGTTGGGTATACGTAGGAGAAAACTTAAAATGATTTATGTTCTTCTTGACTTAAAAGAGGTGCGTAAAAGTTTTCCATGACAAAAGTTGTATACATGGTATGGTGGTGGTGTTTCCGTAATATGATTTGTTTTACAAGTCCTT
>NW_028231184.1:0-16432 GCF_043228905.1 Azolla caroliniana | reverse complement strand
AGGAGGGAGTTGAGAAGAGCGTGTGAGTACATTAAAATGGTCATACCTGGCTCGTGTGATATCGGATTTCTGTGTTCAAACATGCGAATCGAAACTAACAAGGCTAGCTATGATATAGACTTAAAAAATCGTGATTTCGAAACTGACGTCGAAAGACATGAGGAAATTAGCATGCTGGAGGAGGGAGTTGAGAAGAGCGACTGAGTAAATTAAAATGGTCATACCTGGCTCGTGTGATATCGGATTTCTGTGTTCAAACATCCGAATCGAGACTAACAAGGCTAGCTATGATATAGAATTAAAAAATCGTGATTTTGAAACTCAGGTCGAGAGACATGAGGAAATTAGCATATTTGAGGAGGGAGTTGAGAAGAGCGAGTGAGTAAATTAAAATGGTCATACCTGGATCGTGTGATATCGGATTTCTGTGTTCAAACATGCGAATCGAAACTAACAAGGCTAGCTATGATATAGAATTAAAAAATCGAGATTTTGAAACTCAGGTCGAGAGACATGAGGAAATTAGCATATTTGAGGAGGGAGTTGAGAAGAGCCAGTGAGTAAATTAAAATGGTCATACCTGGCTCGTGTGATATCGGATTTCTGTGTTCAAACATGCAAATCGAAGCTAACAAGGCTAGCTATGATATAGAATTAAAAAATCGAGATTTTGAAACTCAGGTCAAGAGACATGAAGAAATTAGCATATTTGAGGAGGGAGTTGAGAAGAGCGTGTGAGTAAATTAAAATGGTCATACCTGGCTCGTGTGATATCGGATTTCTGTGTTCAAACATGCGAATCGAAGCTAACAAGGCTAGCTATGATATAGAATTAAAAAATCGAGATTTTGAAACTCAGGTCGAGAGACATGAAGAAATTAGCATATTTGAGGAGGGAGTTGAGAAGAGCGAGTGAGTAAATTAAAATGGTCATACCTGGCTCGTGTGATATCGGATTTCTGTGTTCAAACATGCGAATCGAAACTAACAAGGCTAGCTATGATATAGAATTAAAAAATCGAGATTTTGAAACTCAGGTCGAGAGACATGAGGAAATTAGCATATTTGAGGAGGGAGTTGAGAAGAGCGAGTGAGTAAATTAAAATGGTCATACCTGGCTCGTGTGATATCGGATTTCTGTGTTCAAACATGCAAATCGAAGCTAACAAGGCTAGCTATGATATAGAATTAAAAAATCGAGATTTTGAAACTCAGGTCGAGAGACATGAAGAAATTAGCATATTTGAGGAGGGAGTTGAGAAGAGCGTGTGAGTAAATTAAAATGGTCATACCGGGCTCGTGTGATATCGGATTTCTGTGTTCAAACATGCGAATCGAAACTAACAAGCCTAGCTATGATATAGACTTAAAAAATCGTGATTTCGAAACTGACGTCGAAAGACATGAGGAAATTAGCATGCTGGAGGAGGGAGTTGAGAAGAGCGACTGAGTAAATTAAAATGGTCATACCTGGCTCGTGTGATATCGGATTTCTGTGTTCAAACATGCGAATCGAAACTAAGAACGCTAGCTATGATATAGAATTAAAAAATCAAGATTTTGAAACTGACGTCGAAAGACATGAGGAAATTAGCATGTTGGAGGAGGGAGTTGAGAAGAGCGATTGAGTAAATTAAAATGGTCATACCTGGCTCGTGTGATATCGGATTTCTGTGTTCAAACATGCGAATCGAAGCTAACAAGGCTAGCTATGATATAGAATTAAAAAATCGAGATTTTGAAACTCAGGTCGAGAGACATGAAGAAATTAGCATATTTGAGGAGGGAGTTGAGAAGAGCGAGTGAGTAAATTAAAATGGTCATACCTGGCTCGTGTGATATCGGATTTCTGTGTTCAAACATGCGAATCGAAACTAACAAGGCTAGCTATGATATAGAATTAAAAAATCGAGATTTTGAAACTCAGGTCGAGAGACATGAGGAAATTAGCATATTTGAGGAGGGAGTTGAGAAGAGCCAGTGAGTAAATTAAAATGGTCATACCTGGCTCGTGTAATATCAGATTTCTGTGTTTAAACATGCAAATCGAAGCTAACAAGGCTAGCTATGATATAGAATTAAAAAATCGAGATTTTGAAACTCAGGTCAAGAGACATGAAGAAATTAGCATATTTGAGGAGGGAGTTGAGAAGAGCGTGTGAGTAAATTAAAATGGTCATACCTGGCTCGTGTGATATCGGATTTCTGTGTTCAAACATGCGAATCGAAGCTAACAAGGCTAGCTATGATATAGAATTAAAAAATCAAGATTTTGAAACTCAGGTCGAGAGACATGAAGAAATTAGCATATTTGAGGAGGGAGTTGAGAAGAGCGTGTGAGTAAATTAAAATGGTCATACCTGGCTCGTGTGATATCGGATTTCTGTGTTCAAACATGCGAATCGAAACTAACAAGGCTAGCTATGATATAGAATTAAAAAATCGTGATTTTGAAACTCAGGTCGAGAGACATGAGGAAATTAGCATATTTGAGGAGGGAGTTGAGAAGAGCGAGTGAGTAAATTAAAATGGTCATACCTGGCTCGTGTGATATCGGATTTCTGTGTTCAAACATGCAAATCGAAGCTAACAAGGCTAGCTATGATATAGAATTAAAAAATCGAGATTTTGAAACTCAGGTCGAGAGACATGAAGAAATTAGCATATTTGAGGAGGGAGTTGAGAAGAGCGAGTGAGTAAATTAAAATGGTCATACCTGGCTCGTGTGATATCGGATTTCTGTGTTCAAACATGCGAATCGAAGCTAACAAGGCTAGCTATGATATAGAATTAAAAAATCGAGATTTTGAAACTCAGGTGAGAGACATGAGGAAATTAGCATATTTGATGAGGGAGTTGAGAAGAGCGTGTAAGTAAATTAAAATGGTCATACCTGGCTCGTGTGATATCGGATTTCTGTGTTCAAACATGCGAATCGAAACTAACAAGGCTAGCTATGATATAGACTTAAAAAATCGTGATTTCGAAACTGACGTCGAAAGACATGAGGAAATTAGCATGCTGGAGGAGGGAGTTGAGAAGAGCGACTGAGTAAATTAAAATGGTCATACCTGGCTCGTGTAATATCAGATTTCTGTGTTTAAACAGGCGAATCGAAGCTAACAAGGCTAGCTATGATATAGAATTAAAAAACCGAGATTTTGAAACTCAGGTCGAGAGACATGAAGAAATTAGCATATTTGAGGAGGGAGTTGAGAAGAGCCAGTGAGTAAATTAAAATGGTCATACCTGGCTCGTGTGATATCGGATTTCTGTGTTCAAACATGCGAATCGAAACTAAGAACGCTAGCTATGATATAGAATTAAAAAATCAAGATTTTGAAACTAACGTCGAAAGACATGAGGAAATTAGCATGTTGGAAGAGGGAGTTGAGAAGAGCGAGTGAGTAAATTAAAATGGTCATACCTGGCTCGTGTGATATCGGATTTCTGTGTTCAAACATGCGAATCGAAGCTAACAAGGCTAGCTATGATATAGAATTAAAAAATCGAGATTTTGAAACTCAGGTCGAGAGACATGAAGAAATTAGCATATTTGAGGAGGGAGTTGAGAAGAGCGTGTGAGTAAATTAAAATGGTCATACCTGGCTCGTGTGATATCGGATTTCTGTGTTCAAACATGCGAATCGAAACTAACAAGGCTAGCTATGATATAGAATTAAAAAATCGAGATTTTGAAACTCAGGTCGAGAGACATGAGGAAATTAGCATATTTGAGGAGGGAGTTGAGAAGAGCCAGTGAGTAAATTAAAATGGTCATACCTGGCTCGTGTAATATCAGATTTCTATGTTTAAACATGCAAATCGAAGCTAACAAGGCTAGCTATGATATAGAATTAAAAAATCGAGATTTTGAAACTCAGGTCAAGAGACATGAAGAAATTAGCATATTTGAGGAGGGAGTTGAGAAGAGCGTGTGAGTAAATTAAAATGGTCATACCTGGCTCGTGTGATATCGGATTTCTGTGTTCAAACATGCGAATCGAAGCTAACAAGGCTAGCTATGATATAGAATTAAAAAATCAAGATTTTGAAACTCAGGTCGAGAGACATGAAGAAATTAGCTTATTTGAGGAGGGAGTTGAGAAGAGCGTGTGAGTAAATTAAAATGGTCATACCTGGCTCGTGTGATATCGGATTTCTGTGTTCAAACATGCGAATCGAAACTAACAAGGCTAGCTATGATATAGAATTAAAAAATCGTGATTTTGAAACTCAGGTCGAGAGACATGAGGAAATTAGCATATTTGAGGAGGGAGTTGAGAAGAGCGAGTGAGTAAATTAAAATGGTCATACCTGGCTCGTGTGATATCGGATTTCTGTGTTCAAACATGCAAATCGAAGCTAACAAGGCTAGCTATGATATAGAATTAAAAAATCGAGATTTTGAAACTCAGGTCGAGAGACATGAAGAAATTAGCATATTTGAGGAGGGAGTTGAGAAGAGCGAGTGAGTAAATTAAAATGGTCATACCTGGCTCGTGTGATATCGGATTTCTGTGTTCAAACATGCGAATCGAAGCTAACAAGGCTAGCTATGATATAGAATTAAAAAATCGAGATTTTGAAACTCAGGTGAGAGACATGAGGAAATTAGCATATTTGATGAGGGAGTTGAGAAGAGCGTGTAAGTAAATTAAAATGGTCATACCTGGCTCGTGTGATATCGGATTTCTGTGTTCAAACATGCGAATCGAAACTAACAAGGCTAGCTATGATATAGACTTAAAAAATCGTGATTTCGAAACTGACGTCGAAAGACATGAGGAAATTAGCATGCTGGAGGAGGGAGTTGAGAAGAGCGACTGAGTAAATTAAAATGGTCATACCTGGCTCGTGTAATATCAGATTTCTGTGTTTAAACATGCGAATCGAAGCTAACAAGGCTAGCTATGATATAGAATTAAAAAACCGAGATTTTGAAACTCAGGTCGAGAGACATGAAGAAATTAGCATATTTGAGGAGGGAGTTGAGAAGAGCCAGTGAGTAAATTAAAATGGTCATACCTGGCTCGTGTGATATCGGATTTCTGTGTTCAAACATGCGAATCGAAACTAAGAACGCTAGCTATGATATAGAATTAAAAAATCAAGATTTTGAAACTAACGTCGAAAGACATGAGGAAATTAGAATGTTGGAAGAGGGAGTTGAGAAGAGCGAGTGAGTAAATTAAAATGGTCATACCTGGCTCGTGTGATATCGGATTTCTGTGTTCAAACATGCGAATCGAAGCTAACAAGGCTAGCTATGATATAGAATTAAAAAATCGAGATTTTGAAACTCAAGTCGAGAGACATGAAGAAATTAGCATATTTGAGGAGGGAGTTGAGAAGAGCGAGTGAGTAAATTAAAATGGTCATACCTGGCTCGTGTGATATCAGATTTCTGTGTTCAAACTTGCGAATCGAAACTAACAAGGCTAGCTATGATATAGAATTAAAAAATCGAGATTTTGAAACTCAGGTCGAGAGACATGAGGAAATTAGCATATTTGTGTAAATTAAAATGGTCATACCTGGCTCGTGTGATATCGGATTTCTGTGTTCAAACATGCGAATCGAAGCTAACAAGGCTAGCTATGATATAGAATTAAAAAATCGAGATTTTGAAACTCAGGTCGAGAGACATGAGGAAATTAGCATATTTGAGGAGGGAGTTCAGAAGAGCCAGTGAGTAAATTAAAATGGTCATACCTGGCTCGTGTGATATCGGATTTCTGTGTTCAAACATGCAAATCGAAGCTAACAAGGCTAGCTATGATATAGAATTAAAAAATCGAGATTTTGAAACTCAGGTCGAGAGACATGAAGAAATTAGCATATTTGAGGAGGGAGTTGAGAAGAGCGTGTGAGTAAATTAAAATGGTCATACCGGGCTCGTGTGATATCGGATTTCTGTGTTCAAACATGCGAATCGAAACTAACAAGGCTAGCTATGATATAGACTTAAAAAATCGTGATTTCGAAACTGACGTCGAAAGACATGAGGAAATTAGCATGCTGGAGGAGGGAGTTGAGAAGAGCGAGTAAGTAAATTAAAATGGTCATACCTGGCTCGTGTGATATCGGATTTCTGTGTTCAAACATGCGAATCGAAACTAAGAACGCTAGCTATGATATAGAATTAAAAAATCAAGATTTTGAAACTGACGTCGAAAGACATGAGGAAATTAGCATGTTGGAGGAGGGAGTTGAGAAGAGCGATTGAGTAAATTAAAATGGTCATACCTGGCTCGTGTGATATCGGATTTCTGTGTTCAAACATGCGAATCGAAGCTAACAAGGCTAGCTATGATATAGAATTAAAAAATCGAGATTTTGAAACTCAGGTCGAGAGACATGAAGAAATTAGCATATTTGAGGAGGGAGTTGAGAAGAGCGTGTGAGTAAATTAAAATGGTCATACCTGGCTCGTGTGATATCGGATTTCTGTGTTCAAACATGCGAATCGAAACTAACAAGGCTAGCTATGATATAGAATTAAAAAATCGAGATTTTGAAACTCAGGTCGAGAGACATGAGGAAATTAGCATATTTGAGGAGGGAGTTGAGAAGAGCCAGTGAGTAAATTAAAATGGTCATACCTGGCTCGTGTAATATCAGATTTCTGTGTTTAAACATGCAAATCGAAGCTAACAAGGCTAGCTATGATATAGAATTAAAAAATCGAGATTTTGAAACTCAGGTCAAGAGACATGAAGAAATTAGCATATTTGAGGAGGGAGTTGAGAAGAGCGAGTGAGTAAATTAAAATGGTCATACCTGGCTCGTGTGATATCAGATTTCTGTGTTCAAACTTGCGAATCGAAACTAACAAGGCTAGCTATGATATAGAATTATAAAATCGAGATTTTGAAACTCAGGTCGAGAGACATGAGGAAATTAGCATATTTGTGTAAATTAAAATGGTCATACCTGGCTCGTGTGATATCGGATTTCTGTGTTCAAACATGCGAATCGAAGCTAACAAGGCTAGCTATGATATAGAATTAAAAAATCGAGATTTTGAAACTCAGGTCGAGAGACATGAGGAAATTAGCATATTTGAGGAGGGAGTTCAGAAGAGCCAGTGAGTAAATTAAAATGGTCATACCTGGCTCGTGTGATATCGGATTTCTGTGTTCAAACATGCAAATCGAAGCTAACAAGGCTAGCTATGATATAGAATTAAAAAATCGAGATTTTGAAACTCAGGTCGAGAGACATGAAGAAATTAGCATATTTGAGGAGGGAGTTGAGAAGAGCGTGTGAGTAAATTAAAATGGTCATACCGGGCTCGTGTGATATCGGATTTCTGTGTTCAAACATGCGAATCGAAACTAACAAGGCTAGCTATGATATAGACTTAAAAAATCGTGATTTCGAAACTGACGTCGAAAGACATGAGGAAATTAGCATGCTGGAGGAGGGAGTTGAGAAGAGCGAGTGAGTAAATTAAAATGGTCATACCTGGCTCGTGTGATATCGGATTTCTGTGTTCAAACATGCGAATCGAAACTAAGAACGCTAGCTATGATATAGAATTAAAAAATCGAGATTTTGAAACTGACGTCGAAAGACATGAGGAAATTAGCATGTTGGAGGAGGGAGTTGAGAAGAGCGATTGAGTAAATTAAAATGGTCATACCTGGCTCGTGTGATATCGGATTTCTGTGTTCAAACATGCGAATCGAAGCTAACAAGGCTAGCTATGATATAGAATTAAAAAATCGAGATTTTGAAACTCAGGTCGAGAGACATGAAGAAATTAGCATATTTGAGGAGGGAGTTGAGAAGAGCGAGTGAGTAAATTAAAATGGTCATACCTGGCTCGTGTGATATCGGATTTCTGTGTTCAAACATGCGAATCGAAACTAACAAGGCTAGCTATGATATAGAATTAAAAAATCGAGATTTTGAAACTCAGGTCGAGAGACATGAGGAAATTAGCATATTTGAGGAGGGAGTTGAGAAGAGCCAGTGAGTAAATTAAAATGGTCATACCTGGCTCGTGTAATATCAGATTTCTGTGTTTAAACATGCAAATCGAAGCTAACAAGGCTAGCTATGATATAGAATTAAAAAATCGAGATTTTGAAACTCAGGTCAAGAGACATGAAGAAATTAGCATATTTGAGGAGGGAGTTGAGAAGAGCGTGTGAGTAAATTAAAATGGTCATACCTGGCTCGTGTGATATCGGATTTCTGTGTTCAAACATGCGAATCGAAGCTAACAAGGCTAGCTATGATATAGAATTAAAAAATCAAGATTTTGAAACTCAGGTCGAGAGACATGAAGAAATTAGCATATTTGAGGAGGGAGTTGAGAAGAGCGTGTGAGTAAATTAAAATGGTCATACCTGGCTCGTGTGATATCGGATTTCTGTGTTCAAACATGCGAATCGAAACTAACAAGGCTAGCTATGATATAAAATTAAAAAATCGAGATTTTGAAACTCAGGTCGAGAGACATGAGGAAATTAGCATATTTGAGGAGGGAGTTGAGAAGAGCCAGTGAGTAAATTAAAATGGTCATACCTGGCTCGTGTAATATCAGATTTCTGTGTTTAAACATGCAAATCGAAGCTAACAAGGCTAGTTATGATATAGAATTAAAAAATCGAGATTTTGAAACTCAGGTCAAGAGACATGAAGAAATTAGCATATTTGAGGAGGGAGTTGAGAAGAGCGTGTGAGTAAATTAAAATGGTCATACCTGGCTCGTGTGATATCGGATTTCTGTGTTCAAACATGCGAATCGAAGCTAACAAGGCTAGCTATGATATAGAATTAAAAAATCAAGATTTTGAAACTCAGGTCGAGAGACATGAAGAAATTAGCATATTTGAGGAGGGAGTTGAGAAGAGCGTGTGAGTAAATTAAAATGGTCATACCTGGCTCGTGTGATATCGGATTTCTGTGTTCAAACATGCGAATCGAAACTAACAAGGCTAGCTATGATATAGAATTAAAAAATCGTGATTTTGAAACTCAGGTCGAGAGACATGAGGAAATTAGCATATTTGAGGAGGGAGTTGAGAAGAGCGAGTGAGTAAATTAAAATGGTCATACCTGGCTCGTGTGATATCGGATTTCTGTGTTCAAACATGCAAATCGAAGCTAACAAGGCTAGCTATGATATAGAATTAAAAAATCGAGATTTTGAAACTAAGGTCGAGAGACATGAAGAAATTAGCATATTTGAGGAGGGAGTTGAGAAGAGCGAGTGAGTAAATTAAAATGGTCATACCTGGCTCGTGTGATATCGGATTTCTGTGTTCAAACATGCGAATCGAAGCTAACAAGGCTACCTATGATATAGAATTAAAAAATCGAGATTTTGAAACTCAGGTGAGAGACATGAGGAAATTAGCATATTTGATGAGGGAGTTGAGAAGAGCGTGTAAGTAAATTAAAATGGTCATACCTGGCTCGTGTGATATCGGATTTCTGTGTTCAAACATGCGAATCGAAACTAACAAGGCTAGCTATGATATAGACTTAAAAAATCGTGATTTCGAAACTGACGTCGAAAGACATGAGGAAATTAGCATGCTGGAGGAGGGAGTTGAGAAGAGCGAGTGAGTAAATTAAAATGGTCATACCTGGCTCGTGTAATATCAGATTTCTGTGTTTAAACATGCGAATCGAAGCTAACAAGGCTAGCTATGATATAGAATTAAAAAACCGAGATTTTGAAACTCAGGTCGAGAGACATGAAGAAATTAGCATATTTGAGGAGGGAGTTGAGAAGAGCCAGTGAGTAAATTAAAATGGTCATACCTGGCTCGTGTGATATCGGATTTCTGTGTTCAAACATGCGAATCGAAACTAAGAACGCTAGCTATGATATAGAATTAAAAAATCAAGATTTTGAAACTAACGTCGAAAGACATGAAGAAATTAGCATGTTGGAAGAGGGAGTTGAGAAGAGCGAGTGAGTAAATTAAAATGGTCATACCTGGCTCGTGTGATATCGGATTTCTGTGTTCAAACATGCGAATCGAAGCTAACAAGGCTAGCTATGATATAGAATTAAAAAATCGAGATTTTGAAACTCAAGTCGAGAGACATGAAGAAATTAGCATATTTGAGGAGGGAGTTGAGAAGAGCGAGTGAGTAAATTAAAATGGTCATACCTGGCTCGTGTGATATCAGATTTCTGTGTTCAAACTTGCGAATCGAAACTAACAAGGCTAGCTATGATATAGAATTAAAAAATCGAGATTTTGAAACTCAGGTCGAGAGACATGAGGAAATTAGCATATTTGTGTAAATTAAAATGGTCATACCTGGCTCGTGTGATATCGGATTTCTGTGTTCAAACATGCGAATCGAAGCTAACAAGGCTAGCTATGATATAGAATTAAAAAATCGAGATTTTGAAACTCAGGTCGAGAGACATGAGGAAATTAGCATATTTGAGGAGGGAGTTCAGAAGAGCCAGTGAGTAAATTAAAATGGTCATACCTGGCTCGTGTGATATCGGATTTCTGTGTTCAAACATGCAAATCGAAGCTAACAAGGCTAGCTATGATATAGAATTAAAAAATCGAGATTTTGAAACTCAGGTCGAGAGACATGAAGAAATTAGCATATTTGAGGAGGGAGTTGAGAAGAGCGTGTGAGTAAATTAAAATGGTCATACCGGGCTCGTGTGATATCGGATTTCTGTGTTCAAACATGCGAATCGAAACTAACAAGGCTAGCTATGATATAGACTTAAAAAATCGTGATTTCGAAACTGACGTCGAAAGACATGAGGAAATTAGCATGCTGGAGGAGGGAGTTGAGAAGAGCGAGTGAGTAAATTAAAATGGTCATACCTGGCTCGTGTGATATCGGATTTCTGTGTTCAAACATGCGAATCGAAACTAAGAACGCTAGCTATGATATAGAATTAAAAAATCAAGATTTTGAAACTGACGTCGAAAGACATGAGGAAATTAGCATGTTGGAGGAGGGAGTTGAGAAGAGCGATTGAGTAAATTAAAATGGTCATACCTGGCTCGTGTGATATCGGATTTCTGTGTTCAAACATGCGAATCGAAGCTAACAAGGCTAGCTATGATATAGAATTAAAAAATCGAGATTTTGAAACTCAGGTCGAGAGACATGAAGAAATTAGCATATTTGAGGAGGGAGTTGAGAAGAGCGAGTGAGTAAATTAAAATGGTCATACCTGGCTCGTGTGATATCGGATTTCTGTGTTCAAACATGCGAATCGAAACTAACAAGGCTAGCTATGATATAGAATTAAAAAATCGAGATTTTGAAACTCAGGTCGAGAGACATGAGGAAATTAGCATATTTGAGGAGGGAGTTGAGAAGAGCCAGTGAGTAAATTAAAATGGTCATACCTGGCTCGTGTAATATCAGATTTCTGTGTTTCGGCTATGGAGCCGGATGCTGAAGACCCCGGTTACGGAGCCGGATGACGAATGTACCCGGAGGGAGATCCGGATGCGGGGACATATTTGTGAATATGTTTGCCAAGAGCCCTTGAGGCTATATTTGTAAATAGCCCGAAAGTCATACGTGTATAAATATGACTTAGGGCAAACAGTTTATGTTGCTGCTCATTTTCTGTTTTCCACTTAGAGGGAGCGAAGTGAGAGCAGCCGTGAGAGAGAGAGGAAGAGGTAGACGCCTCTGTGTATTTCCGCCGCCTGTGGCGAGGACAGCGAGCCCAAGGTCGTCGCCTTGTAGCTCGCCATTGTATACTTCTCTGTATAGTGTTGATTTGGAGTCTTGTACTCCCGTGGTTTTTCCCGTCTAGGGTTTTCCACGTTAATCCCTGTGTACCCGCGTTTTGTTTCTCTTTGTGGTTCCTATTTTCTGCTCCATCGATTCGCGCCTACTCGGTTGTGGCTGAGTGGTGAAGGTGAATGTAAGCGTCTATTCTCTACAATCTGGTATCAGAGCGAACTGCTGCAGAAAATGGAAGGCGGCAGCAGCGGGCAGCCGGGGATGATGGTGCTGAATGCACAGAATTACGCCGACTGGAAGATCAAGATGGAGGATCTTCTGATTGTTCGGGACCTGTACGAACCGATTGACAGGTCGGAAATACCGAAGGGGGTACTTGAGTCGGAGTGGAAGCTCCTGAACCGGAAAGCCGTAGCGACGATCCGACAATATGTCGATGTAAGCGTCCTACAACATGTGGCGAACGACACCAACGCATATGAGATGTGGAAGAAGCTGTCGGGCCTCTACGAGAGGAAGAATGCGCTGAACCGGACCTCCCTGATGAGGAAGATTGTGAATCTCAAGTACCGGGACGGCGAGAGTATGGTGGAACACGTAAGCACGTTCATGGGATTCGTGAACCAGCTTGCGGCGATCAAGTTCCCACTGGAGGATGCAATGCAAGCCATCATTCTGATGTGTACATTGCCGGACAGCTGGGAGAACTTGGTGGTGACTCTCAGCACCTCCTGCGCCGAAGATAACTTGTCCCTACAAACGGTAAAGACAAGTATTTTGAACGAAGAAGCGCGTCGGAGAGATAAAGAACCGGTCTCCGACTCGAAGGCGTTGCTTACCGAATCGGATCGGGGAAGACAATGGAACCGGAGTCCGCAAAGACGGGAGAAGTCGGGGACCCGGTCGCAGTCAAGAGGAAGGCCCACATGCTTCCACTGTGGGAAGCCGGGGCACTTCCGGAAGAATTGTCGGCATTACCGAAAGGACAACGGAGCCGAAGACACCGATTCGAAGAAGTCACCGGAGAGAAACGGTGCATACCGGGGAGCCACGGACCGGAGAGGTCCAGATCGGCGAGGGCAGGACCGGAAAGGAACGACGGCACTCGCGGCAAGTGAAGATGAGATAATGCTCATTACCGAAGAGAGGGAGCTGAACCTTGCCGGTGTAGAGATGACCTGGGTGGTCGATTCCGGAGCGTCGTTCCACTTGACCCCGGAGAAGAAATACTTCTCATCCTACACAGCCGGTGAGCACGGCTGTGTCCGGATGGGAAATGAAGGTACATGCCGGATTGCCGGCATAGGAGACGTGTGGCTGTTGACATCAACCGGATGCAAGATGCTGTTGAAGGATGTGCGACACGTTCCGGAGGTCCGATTGAACCTGATCTCGGCCGGGAGGCTAGATGATGAAGGCTACACGGGTAGCATCCGGAACGGTGTCATGAAGTTCAGCAAAGGGAGCCTAATAGTGGCTCGGGCCCGGAAAGACAACACACTGTACCTGATGAATGCCCGGTTATATCCGGAAGAGCTGAATGTGGCAGCCGACACTGCCGGTGAGCTGTGGCACAAGAGACTGTGCCACATGAGTGAGAAGGGGATGAAGAGGCTTGCAGAAGACAACCTTATTCCAGTGAAGCATGTGCACCTGGAGAAGTGCACCGACTGTCTGGCCGGTAAGCAAAACCGGACCTCCTTCCACTCAAGGCCACCGACGAGACGTAGCGCACCATTGGAGTTGGTGCACACTGATGTGTGTCAGGTAGAAACGAAGTCACATGGCGGAGCCCAGTACTTCGTGACTTTCATTGATGATCACAGCCGGAAGCTGTGGACGGCGCCGCTGAAGACAAAGGACCAAGTGTTGTTCGTCTTCAAAGAACTCCACGCGAGAGTGGAAAGAGAATCCGGCAAGAAGCTGAAAGCGATACGAGCGGATAACGGAGGGGAATACCGGGGGCAGTTCCAGGAGTACTGTCGCTCGAAGGGAATCCGGCTCGAGTTTACTGTGCCGAAGACGCCGGAACTGAACGGGCTGGCCGAGAGGATGAACCGGACCATAATGGAGAGGGTCCGGAGTATGCTGGCGCATGCGAAATTACCCAAGGGGTTTTGGGCTGAGGCAATGTCGACGGCGACATACGTGATAAACAGATCACCCTCAGTACCTTTGGACGGAGACACGCCGCAGAAAGTGTGGACCGGTAAGGAAGTGTCCTACCGGCATCTGAAGGTGTTCGGGTGTCTCGCTTACGTGCATGTGGCAAAGGACCGGAGAGGAAAGCTAGATCCAAAGACCCGGCCATGCATATTCCTCGGTTACGGCAACGACGAGTTCGGCTACCGAGTATGGGACCCGGTCGACAAGAAGATATTCAGGAGTCGAGATATCATCTTCATGGAGAACAAGACACTCGCCGACTGGGAGTCGGAGAAGAAGATGAAGAGCTCCAAGTCGACCGGTGAGGATAAACTCTACGAGGAGCAGTCCCGACCGGCAAGGGACCGGTTAGCACTCGAGGATCCGGCCGAAGATGGTGAAGAAACAGAACCGGCCGAGGAAGATGAAACTGATACCGGAACCGGCCCCGACCCCGAAATGGATTCGGATGAAGAAGAAACGGAGGAACCGGTTACTGAAGCTCCGGAACGGAGATATCCTCTAAGAGAGAGAAGGGCCCCCCGGAGATTTCCGGAACCAGAGCACGTGCTGCTAACCGACGAGGGGGAGCCGGAAAGCTTTGAAGAAGCAAAGCTTGACACCCATAGCCGCAGGTGGTTAAGTGCCATGCAGGAGGAGATGGATTCCCTGCATGAGAACCACACATATGAACTTGTGGAGTTGCCGAAAGGAAAGCGGGCACTTCGAAACAAGTGGGTGTTCAAGCTGAAACCGGGAGATGCCGGAAACCCCCCGAGATACAAAGCCAGGATCGTGGTGAAGGGGTTCCAGCAGAAGAAGGGCGTCGACTTCGACGAGATATTTGCCCCGGTGGTGAAGATGACCTCCATCCGGACGGTGCTGAGCATAGCGGCAAGCATGGACCTCGAGGTAGAACAGATGGACGTGAAGACGGCATTCCTTCACGGTGACCTCGAAGAAGAGATCTACATGCAGCAACCGGAAGGATTCGAGAAGAAAGGGAAGAAGCACCTGGTATGCCGGTTGAAGAAGAGCCTTTACGGACTGAAGCAGGCTCCCCGGCAATGGTACCGGAAGTTCGACTCCTTCATGACCGACGAAGGGTACCTCAAAACGCAGTCTGACCACTGCGTGTTTGTGAAGAAGTTCGAAGGAGGAGACTCTCTAATACTCCTCCTGTACGTTGACGACATGTTGATCGTCGGACGGGACCAGGTCAAGATACGGATGCTGAAGAAGGCTCTTCACCGAACCTTCTCAATGAAGGACTTGGGTCCGGCGAGACAAATACTAGGGATGCACATCATCCGGGACCGGAGCAAGAAGCAGTTGTGGCTGTCACAGGAGAAGTACGTGACAAAGGTGCTTCAACGGTTCAACATGTCGGAAGCAAGACCGGTCGGATCGACCCTCCCGGCAAACTGCAAGCTGTCCAGCAAGCAAAGTCCCAAGACAAAGGCTGAAAAGGAGGATATGATGAAAGTGCCGTATGCCTCAGCCGTCGGGAGCTTGATGTACGCCATGGTGTGTACGAGACCGGACATAGGATATGCAGTCGGAGTGGTGAGCCGGTACATGAGCAATCCCGGCAAAGAGCATTGGAACGCGGTCAAGTGGATACTCCGATACCTGAAGGGCACGGCAAACGTGTGCCTCCGATTCGGCTCCCGTAAGCCCGAACTCGACGGCTTCACCGATTCGGATATGTCGGCTGATGCAGATACCAGCCGGTCCACATCAGGGTATGTGATGACTTATGCAGGGGGAGCCGTTTCGTGGCAGTCGAGGCTGCAGAAGACGGTTGCGTTGTCAACCACGGAGGCGGAGTACATGGCGGCTGTTGAAGCCGGCAAGGAAATGATATGGATGAAGGACTTCATTAGAGAGCTCGGTATCCGGCAGGAGGAGTACCGACTCTACTGCGACAGTCAGACTGCCATCCACCTTGCGAAGAACGCGGCCTATCACTCCCGGACGAAGCACATCCAGCGAAGATATCACTGGATCCGGGAAAGGATAGAAGACCAAGAGTTCGTGCTGACGAAGATCCACACGGACGAGAACGGCTCAGATATGCTGACCAAAGTGCTCACACCCGACAAGCTGGAAGCATGCCGGAAGAGGATCGGATTGGAGAGACATCCCATGCCGAAGTGAAGGGGGAGTTTGTTGGGATTTCGGTCCCTCCGGATGGGATGTCCGGAGATGAATGACGGCAAGCCCGGTTGCTGACTACGGAGCCGGATGATGAAGACCCCGGCTACGGAGCCGGATGATGAATACCCTGGCTACGGAGCCGGATGATGAAGACCCCGGCTACGGAGCCGGATGATGAATACCCCGGCTACGGAGCCGGATGCTGAAGACCCCGGTTACGGAGCCGGATGACGAATGTACCCGGAGGGAGATCCGGATGCGGGGACATATTTGTGAATATGTTTGCCAAGAGCCCTTGAGGCTATATTTGTAAATAGCCCGAAAGTCATATGTGTATAAATATGACTTAGGGCAAACAGTTTATGTTGCTGCTCATTTTCTGTTTTCCACTTAGAGGGAGCGAAGTGAGAGCAGCCGT
>NW_028231183.1:0-16463 GCF_043228905.1 Azolla caroliniana | reverse complement strand
GGACTGGCACAGAACGTGAGTCTTGGCGGGAGTCGATACTTCGTCTCCTTCATCGATGACTATAGCCGACACACATGGGTCTACCTCATTGAGCGGAAGAGCGAAGTCTTCGACTGTTTCCGGAACCTCCAAAGCATGGTGGAACGGGAATCAGAGAGGAAGATCAAGTGTCTGCGGTCAAATGGCGGAAAAGAATATTTCTCCAGCCAATTCAACAGTTACTTGCAGCAAATAGGAATTCGGAGAGAAATCAACTGCAGATACACACCGGAGCAAAACGGTGTGGCCGAAAGGAAGAATCGGTCGCTTGTCGACGTAGCAAGGGCAATGTTGGAAGCGAAGAGCATGCCCCATTTCTACTGGGCGGAGGTGGTCTGGACAACCGTCTACATCCAAAACCGGATCGGTGACAAGGTGTCCGCGCATGAGCTGTATTTCGGGCGCAAGCTGAATTTGAGACACCTTCGGATTTTCGACAGCATAGCATACGTGCCGGTGCCGGATGAGAAGCGGAGGAAGCTGGACGCAAAATCGGAGAAGTGCATCCTCGTCGGTTACTCACATGAGCAAAAGGGGTATAAGTGTTATAACCCCCGGAGGAAGAAGATCCGAGTTAGCTACGATGTTGAGTTTGATGAGACGGCATGATGGTATGCCTTACCAACTCCGACTTCTGACCCCGACCCGATATTGGACGATGAGGCTAGTGAGCCTGAACCGGTCCAGTTAGAAGATGATGAATCTAGGACTCAAGAAGACTGGGCCAATTTGACTAGTCAGAAAAAGAACCAACGAGTAGTGAAGACTCTGTCGTGCTCTCCCCGCACAAGGAACCGAGGAGACAGTTCACGCGCAAAGAGAAGGGGAAGAAGAAGATGCCGGATTATGGAACCGGTATTGATGAGTCGGATCGGAGCAGATCTGACTTCGGAAAGGAAAATGACGGTTCCTCGACACCGAAGACCGAACCGGCCAAGAAGGCCCTCAGACCGGGTAACGGTGGCTTACGTCGGTCAACCCGCTAGAAGGAATCTGTTAAGCGGTACGAGTACAATGAGTACATGACACATCACTATGCGTACATGACCAAGGTGGCGGAAGTGCGTGAGCCGGAGAGCTACACTGAAGCGGCAAAGGACGCACATTGGCGTGCCATTATGGAAGAAGAGATGCGGGCACTTGATGCCTATGATACATGGGACCTGGTTGACCCTCCCCGTCACAGTAAACCAATCGGATGCAAGTGGGTGTACAAGGTAAAGTAGAACGCCGACGGTTCAGTTAACCGGTACAAGGCCTGGTTAGTGGCGAAGGGATACACACAGACCCACGGAATCGACTATGATGAGACCTTCGCTCCAGTAGCGAAGATGACGACGGTTCGTGTGGTGCTGGCGGTTGCAGCAGCAAGGGAGTGGCATCTTCACCAGATGGATGTGAAGAATGCATTTCCTCAAGGAGATCTTGAAGAAGAGGTCTTTATGATATAACCCCCCGGTTTCCACACGGAGATGAACAAGTCGGCGGTATGTCGGCTGAAGAAGTCACTTTATGGCCTGACGCTAGCTCCCCAAGCTTAGAATGCGAAGATCACGCACCGGTTGCGTAAGATGGTGTTTGCGGCCTCCAAGTCCGCCTCTTTATTGATCATCTGGCAAGGTTCGGACGGTCCGGTTTGCATATTGTTGTACGTTGATGATCTGGTCAACACCGAACCCAGACTCGATGAAATCAGCCGAGTCAAGTCCTAGTTGTCGGATGCGTTTGAGATGAAGGACTTGGGAGACCTTCATTATTTTCTTGGGATCGAGGTGATCCGAACCCCCGACGGCATATTGCTCTCACAAAGGCACTATGTGTTGAATATGATGTACAAGTTCGGCATGACGGAATGCCGACCTATCTCTACTCCCCTGGACCAGAACCAGAAGCTTCGTCCCAACTTCGGACCGGCCTGCGATGAGAAACGGTTCCGACAAATTGTCGGAAGCCTTATATATTTGACCATCAGCCGACCCGACAACAGCTATTCGGTCGGTGTGATTAGCCAATTCATGCAGAAGCCGACCGTAGAGAATCTTCAGTGCGCGCACAGAATACTGCAGTATGTGAGCGGCACGAAGGACCGGGGACTGTTATACCGGCGCGGTATAACCGAAGAGCTGGTCGGCTACATAGATGTCGACTGGGCCGGCGATGCATCAGATCGCCGATCAACCTCCGGTTACATGTTTTCCCTATGTAGCACGGTTGTTGCGTGGAGCAGGAAAAAGCAGCCACCAGTTGCTCTATCGAGCATGGAGGCTGAGTATCAGGGCGCTACCATTGCCACCTGTGAAGCCATTTGGCTTCGGCCACTGCTGCAAGACCTATGAATCGAGGTACCGACCCCAATTCTGATCTACTACAACAACATAAGCAGCATGCAGCTTGCCAAGAACCCCGTATTCCATGCTTGTACAAAGCACATAGAAGTGCACTATCACTTCGTGCGTGAGCGTGTCCTGAGCGGTGAGGTCGAACTTCGGTATGTTCACATGGATCGGCAAGTTGCCGACATCTTCACCAAACCACTCGGATCGGACAAGTTGTAGCACTTTACCGAAATGCTTGGTGCTCACCATCTCGACGTGCCATACTTGAGGGGGAGAACGGGCAAAGACACCGGAATGGGCAAAGGCAAAGAGACTATCGCTTGCGACGGTGAGGGAAGAACCGACGAACAGAGAGTCAAGAAGAAGAAAGGAGCCGAGTCGACAAAGGAAGGCGACACATCGAAACACGTTGGAACATGTGGCAGCGGCTGCAGAGTGAAGAAGGACAGAGCCGACCGGAAGAAGAAGGCCAAGACCCGGACATGGTCCGATGTGGTGAAAGGCATGGAACCAGAAGACGAATCGGGAGCAACTGATTCGGACAAGAGCTGGAACGAACCAGAGACAATTGATTCGGTTCAACAGACAGATTCGGAAGAACCGGATCAATTCAAGGCCAACATGACGAGAAGGCATCGAAAGTCGACGCCAACATGAAGGAATTGGCGAACCGGCACACTCCGAAGTCACAGCAGTGAGGGAGCTGAATTGGGCCTGTTGAGCAGACAAGCTGACCGAGGAGGTCAAGGTGCGCAGAACGAGAGGGGTCACGGCAAACAGAACCAGACTGGACGAGGAGCACGAGCAAGGCGGAGTGACGCCAGAGGTAGCCGGGCAGAAGGACCGAGTGCCACAGATGCTGACACTACGACCGGACCTCAAGTTGAACTTCAGGGGGAGTTTTAGGCGGCAAGCTCAATTGGAGCCGGATCGACTGAATAAGCCTGAGCCAGTGAGCACCCGGTGAGCAAAAGAGTCGGTGAGTTCAGGAGCCGGTTAGCCGAATCCATCTATAACCGGAAGCCTCGTAGCAGTTAGACTACTAGGGAGTTAATACTCTCGTAGTTAGTGTCAGACGCTCTAGTGAGCATTGAAGTACACCGAACTTCTATCAGTCCATCTGGACTTGTATAAAAGTGTTCGCTGAACACTTACGATGTATAGAGCGTTGATATAATTTTTGAATAAAGGTTCTTGCTCTCTCTGTCTCTCTCCCGTGTACTGTTAAGCTCTACATTAAACTTGTTCTCTTTTTTTTCTGTTTTTATTGCTTCCGCACGCTATTTGTTTTTACAATATTGTCGTTTCCATTGCCGAGAGTTGAACCCGGGTCTCTCGGATGAGAGCCGAGTATCCTAACCAACTAGACTACAATGGATCACATCTTGTGCGTTTTTTAATATTTCAATCATTGATTAGAAATAAATAATATTTACGTATTGCGCAAGCATCAACGAAGAACTGAGGATTATTCAAACACACTGTCGTTTTTAAAATTTAACAAGTTCAAGGATTTTTATTGATGCCACATTAACTCATCATATATGATATATCTAGTGTTTCCAATGCTTGTACTTGTACTTGGGCGTCTCAAGTAAAAATCAATGATTCGGGGCAAATTCACTACAATGAAATTCAGTTACTAAATGAATTAGTTAATGTAATATTCCAATCCTTTGCAATGGTCATCGACAATTGACCATTATTCTGCAATCTATGCGTATTTTTTGAAATTGTATCAAGTTATCCAAACTATAATTGTTGGTGTACTTCTTGTCCCGAACAACATAATGTTTTGTAAAATTTCATTTGAAACATCTACCATTAATCAAATAATGGGATTAAGTTTAGATATTGATGTTAGGAGAAAAAAAATCAAAGTAAAGTTCCTCATCAATCCATCAAACTTAATATTGATTATTTTGTTAATTGTACATTATTGTAACAACTACTTTAAATCTTGAGTTTTTGACTGATCAAACAATTAACACATGACATGCGTCGAAAAAAATTGATATATGATATTGTCATTTTCATTGCGGAAGTTGAACTCGAGTGTCTCGGGTGAGAGCCCAGTACCCTAACCAACTCATCTTTTGCACTTTCAAATATTGCACTCATTGATTAGAAATAAATAATATTTATATATTGCGCAAGCATCAACGAGAAACTGAGGATTATTCTAACATAGTCCCGTTTTTAAGATTTAATAATTTAAGGGGTTTTGTGTCCATGCCACAGGAACTTATGATCAATGATGTATCTAGTGTTTCCAATGCCTTTAGTTGTACCCGGGCGTCTCGGGTAAAAAGCAAGGATCCGAACCAACTAGACTACAATGGAATTCATTTAGTAAATAAATTAGTTAATCTAATATTTTAATCCTTTGCTACAAACAAAGAAACATGGTGCAATTCTCATCGACAGTTGAGCATTATTCTGAAATCTATGCATATTTGTTATCTAAACTATAATTATTAGTGAACTAATTTGTCGTAACAATGTTAAGGAATAACCCCGACTAAATATACTGCTTCTTCTTGTACCGAAGAACATAATGTTTTGTCAAATTTAATGTGAAACCTCTACCATTAATAGAATAATAGGATTAACTTTAGAAATTGATGTTAGGAGAAAAAAATCAAAGTAAAGTTCGTCATCAATCCTTCAAACATAATATTGATTCTTTTGTTAATTGTACATTATTGTAACAACTACTCTAGGTCTTGAGTTTTTGATTTATGAAACATGCGTCAAAAATTTGATATATGATATTGTCGTTTCCATTGCCGGGAATTGAACCCGGGTCTCTCAGCTGAGAGCCGAGTATCCTAATCAACTAGACTACAGAGGATCACATCTTATCCGCTTTTTAATATTGAAATCATTGATTAGAAATAAATAATATTTATGTATTGCGCAAGCATCAACGAGAAACCGAGGATTATTCTAAAACACTCTCATCTTCTAAGATTTAATAATTTCAAGGCTTTTTATCGATGCCACATGAAGTTATGATCTATGATGTATGTAGTGTTTCCAATGCCTGTAGTTGTTCCCTCGCATCTCGGGTAAAAAGCAAGATCCGAACCAACTAGACTACAATGGAATTCATTTAGTAAATGAATTAGTTAATGTAATATTCTAGTCGTTTGCTACAAATAAAGAAACATGGTGCACTGCTTATCGACAGTTGACCATTATTCTGCAATCTATGCGTATTGTTTGAAATTGTATCAAGTTATCCAAATTATAATTGTTGGTGTACTAATTGGTCGTAACAATCTTGAGGAATATCCACGACCCGATATATTGCTTCTTTTTCTACCGAACAACATAATGTTTTCTCAAATTTCATTTGAAACCTCTACCATTAATCGAATAATGGGATTGATGTTAGGAGAAAAAAATCAAAGTAAAGTTCGTCATCAATCCTTCAAACATAATATTGATTATTTTGTTAATTGTACATTATTGTAACAACTACTTTGGGTCTTGAGTTTTTGAGTTATCAAACAGTTAACACATGACATGCGTCGGAAATTTCATATATGATATTGTCGTTTCCATTGTCGGGAGTTGAACCCGGGTCTCTCGGGTGAGAGCCGAGTATCCTAACCAACTAGACTACAATAGATCACATCTTTTCCACTTTCAAATATTGCACTCATTGATTAGAAATAAATAATATTTATATATTGCGCAAGCATCACCGAACAACTGAGGATTATTCAAACACAATGTCGTTTTTAAGATTTAACAAGGTCAAGGGTTTTTATCAATGCCACATTAACTTATCATATATGATATATGTAGTGTTTCCAATGCATGTACTTGTACCTGGGCGTCTCGGGTTATTAGAGACATAGACTAATGTAAGCATTAGATAAAGATAGAAAAAAGATAAATAGATAGAAAGGAGAGAGAGAAAGAAGGGTGCCGATCCACCCGACCACCCCCGAGCGAAGGGATCGAGACGGACTCGAGCCTCGATCGGTGTCTCATACCACCGCCGTGGCGTCGAGTCGTACCTGGTGTTGGCGCACTCGCTACAAGAGTTGACCCACCACAAGACAATGTCTTGATGTAGTCAACAAGATTCTCAAATGAGGGTAGCTAGGCCTCTTATTTATAGCGATACCCAAGGCCCCCAGCCATATTCACACTTGGCCCAATGGGTTGTCTCAATCCCGAGTATTTAAAAGTAATCCTCCCCTTCTTGACACTCTCGTTTAACCCTCACACTTATCCACGTGTATAGAATACTACGGTAAATTCTCACCACGGGATATTATATGGTCATGCCTGTAACATACTCCCCCTCTTTAAAACATGGCACTCCCCCTCTAATAGTACTTTCGCGTTCCCATATGGCATCTTTTATTGATTTATCCATCCATTTTATTTTCAATTCTCGGATTTCTTTAGTACGTAATTTTTTGGGTTTTAACATCGAGAATTCTTTCTGGTACATGTGGTTTAGAAGATATATCTTTAGAAGTAACCAGAGTTTTAGTTGTAACTGTTGTCGCCAGAACCTATAAGTTCTTTTAGAAGACTCACATGAAAGACTGGATGAATTTCAACACCTTTGGGAAGAGCGAGACGATAGGCCGATGACCCCATGCGTTTGAGGTTGCCTATTATGATCGGCATAAAAACGCGCTCTATCTTGAGCTATTTTTATATTATCTCGTGCAATATGCAACATATTTTTCATATCCCGAAGAAAGTTTTGCGTACTTCGCAACTCATCATGATGTATATTAACATCAATCAGGGCTCGTGGCTGAAAACCATACGTCAACATAAAACGACTATATCCCGTCGACGTATGCTTCGAGCTGTTATAAGCAAACTCCAAAATTGGGAGATAATGTTCCCATTTTGTTGGTTTTGCACCAACATATGCTCGAAGCTTGTCCTCAATAATTTGATTTACTCGTTCTGTCTGTCCATCGGATTGAGGATGATCCGTGGAGCTCATTCTCAACGTAGTTTCTAACTTCTTAAAGACTTGTGTCCAGAAGTCACTAGTAAACTTTGGATCTCGATCACTCACGATATCCATTGGTAACCCATAAAAATAAAATAACTCGTCAATGAATTGGTAAGCCAATTCAGGAGCTATTATCGTTGTTTTAGTAGCAATAAATCTGGCCATTTTAGTTAGTCTATCAACCACAACCCAGATGGCATCATGGCTTTTCTAGGTACGAGGAAGGCTAACAATAAAATCCATGGATATACTTTACCACTTATTATTGGGAATGTCCAAGGGATGTAAAAGTCCTGCGGCTTTAAGTTGCTCGGCTTTGTTAACCTGACATTGGTGACATTTAGTGACATAGCTATGTATGTCAGGGTGCATCTTAGGCCAATAGAATTGAGTGGAGATGAGAACGAGTGTGTGATGTATTCCAGGGTGCTCTGCTGAGGGTGCATCATGGCATTAAAAAAGAAGCCTCTTTTTGACCTCGGGTAAATCTGGAACACAAACCTTCCCATTATAGTAGAGCAGACCGTTAGCAATGTGGAAGTATTCCTTCGAGGATGTGATGGTGTTTGTTCCAGACTCAAAGGATACTTTCCTTGAAGGTGATCATAAAGATCTAATGTTATTTCAGTGAAGCTAAGCATGTTAACTTCACGGATGCGACTTAGTGCATCAACAACAATATTCATGGAACCTTTACGATATCGTATGGAAAAATCAAAGTCCTGGATGGGATCAACCCATCGTGCCTTACGACCTTTCAGGTCTTGTTGGTCACAAAAATATTTCAAGGACTCGTGGTCCGTAGTTACCACAAAGTAGATAATGGCACTATGTTTTGAGCGCATGTATAGCTGCAAATAATTCCTTTTCTTGAACGGTATACTGACATTGAGCAGAATCAAGTTTCTTACTCTCGAATGCTATTGGTTTACCATCTTGATATAAGACAACACCTATAACATAATTGCTTGCATGGGTTTCAACCTCAAAAGGTTTTGAAGGATCGGGTAAAAGAAGTGAAGGAGCCTTGCATACCAGGTCCTTGAGTTCCTTAAAGGCGAGGTCTAGTGTAGCATTGCACACAATAGGTTTTGTAGACTTACGCGTTTGACCTTTTAGAAGTTCAGTAAACGACATCGTCAATTGGGAGTAATTACGAAGAGATTTTCGCAAAAACCTGACAAAACCAAGGAATGATCAAACTTCTCGAATATTCCGAAGAGTGGGCCAAAGCTTGATTTTCTCGATGCGAGAAGGATCAATTTCAACTCCTCGTTCGGTTATGAGATGTCCAAGATAAGTAATTGATTTCTTGAAGAACTCACATTTGGAGACCTTCGCATAAAACTGTTTGTCACGCAATGTTTGTAAATCAAAGCGGACATATTTAGCATGTTCTTGTAATGTACGGCTATAAACTAAAATATCATCCAAGAAAATAACGACAAATTTTCCAAGTTGTTCTCGGAAAATGTCATTCATTTCTTGTTGAAATGTAGCCGGAGCTTTGGTCAAACCAAAAGGCATAACCAAAAACTCATAATGGCCATAGCACGTACGAAATGCCATTTTAGGAACATCGTCCTCACTTATACGAATTTGATGGTAGCCTGTACGGAGATCAAGTTTCGTAAAATACCAAGCTCCCTGGAGACGGTCAATTAGATCATCAACCCAGGGCAATGGATACGAATTCTTGATCGTTACTTTATTCAAGCGTCGGTAATTAATACACATACCCCATGTGCCCTCTTTCTTTTTAACCAAGAGAACTGGTGCACCCCATGGAGATTTACTATAACGTATATAACCCATTCGTAAATAGTCCTTGAGTTGCTTAGATACCTTATCCTCTACGAATCGACTTAAGCGATAAGGAGGTATACTTATTGGTGCAACACCAGGTACAATATCTATACGATGGTCTATATTACATTTAGGAGGTAAGCCATCTGGTAGTTCACTCGGGAAAAGATCACGAAAATCATTTAAGATTTCATCAAGTTATTGTTCAAAATATGTTAATTGAACCGAGACATTATCGATATTGTAAATGTGAAGGTCCGGATCAAGTACACAATAAAATAGAGTAGAACGAGACAACTCGGATATTGATGGACACGAGGAAACAATCGAGAGGGTTTGTTTTTTGACACATTGAATAAAATGAGTACAATCGTTAAGTACAAAAGTTATTGAATGATGAACCCAATCAATAGATAAAGAAGAGCTTTTATTATAGAACCAGGGATAACCCAATATTACATTAGTGGTACAAACATTCATTACATGGAAGTCTACTTCCTCTGTATAAGTATCAATAGAAATTCCTAATGAATGAATCGCCCCATTGATGGATTATACTCTTCAATCAACCAAGTGCACAATATAGGTGTGATCACTTACAGTGGGTTGGATTCCCCATATCTAAACCAAACGATCATTCACAAAGTTGTGTGAGCTTCCCGAATCAAACAAAAATTGTACGGGAGATCCATTGATATACCCGTTTGCACGTAGTAAATCATTGGGACCCAATACATAGTGAGGGAAAGAACATTGACAATTACTTAAATGATGTGTATAGACCTGAAGGACATTAGGAATCTGACCTTTATGGTCTGCAACTTTAGTTTTGTTGTCGTGCTCTTTCAGTTGGAGCTTTCAACATTGCTCTTTTGTATGACCCTTCTTTTTGTAGAATACGCAAAAAGGATGTTGTCGCTTACAATTGCGATCCATGAATTCGTTGGGTGTCTTGCGTTTCCCAATGAATTGCAACTGCTTAGTCCCGGACGCTTCGTTGGATTTGTTGTGGTCCTTCTTCGAAGTGCGTTGATAGCGAAGAACTATTTCAACGGCCTCTTCGAAGGATTTTGGATCCTTATCGTGCACTATCCAGTGACAGTTCGAATTGGGGATGCCATTGACAAAACAAGCTATTAACCAGTTGTTCCCTTCTAGACCCGATTTTGGATTTGGGTTCTAGCATGGTGGACATAGTCTTCTAGCGAGGAAAACTTCCTGCTAGAGAGGTTCATTAAAGCTTGAGCTGCCTCGGTTCGAGAGGGAGGTTGCAAAAACTGGCCCTTGAAAACTGTGACAAAATCTGTCTAGGTATCGGGAATTTCCCCAAAGTACGGAGCCCATGCCACCAGGTGGCAGCCTTACCCCCTAGATCTCGGCGGACATATGCAATCTTCGTACTATCTGGCGTGGGATAAAGCCCAAAATGAGTCTCCCATCGGCCCAACCACGTGCAGATTGCTTCTTCGGTTCTTTTCTCTTTGTCTCTCGTAAATAGCTTAACGACAAACGATGGTTCACCCTGTCGCTCATCAGGTCTATTAGTCTCACGTTGTAGACTAATGACACGTGCCTCGATAGCACTTTGAGATTGCCGAAGCGCACTTAGACCTCAAGTCTAAACATGTGTTATAGTCATATGTATCAACGATGTTGTATGGTCTTGGTCATATTTGAACTCGAGACCTCAAGAACAAATGCATTAAACACTTGAGCCAACCAAGTAGATTGCTCTTCTTTGAATGTTTAATGTTTCATGTGTATAAGAGATATGCAAGGCATTTGCCCATATATGTTTCTTTTAAAAGAAACATATATGTCAAGAGTCCTTATTTCGCCCTCATTTACTACAACTATGTTGGTACGTTACCTAACCTCAAGTCTCGTAATTACGATGGCATACGCCAAAGTGCAACCTAATGGTCAAGCCAAATGAGCCCTCTTTTCGCAGTAGGCCCACGTGGCCCATCACATGGTCACGTCATTACGAATGCCTCTCGTAAGAATGAGCTCATGGTGGCATCGTATCCATGTAATGAGAGAGGGATGTTGGATACGTGTGTCATAGGAGCGACCTCAAGCCAAATGAGCTCTCTTTTCGTAGTAGGCCCACGTGGCCCACCACGTGGTCACGTCATTACGAATGCCTCTCGTAAGAATGAGCTCATGGTGGCATCGTATCCATGTAATGAGAGAGGGATGTTGGATACGTGTGTCATAGGAGCGACCTCAAGCCAAATGAGCCCTCTTTTCGTAGTAGGCCCACGTGGCCCATCACGTGGTCACGTCATTACGAATGCCTCTCATGAGAATGATCTCATGGTGGCATCGTATCCATGTAATGAGGGAGGGATGTTGGATACGTGTGTCATAGGAGCGACCTTACATGAAGTGGGTCAAGCCCTATGTACTCAACATCATTATGGCTATAAGCGTTTCTTTACGTAACAAAATATCAAAGTCACCAATGGGGATTTCAAAAATAAAAAATTGTTAAAAAAAGGGATGTTGACAATGCTATTCTCACAAAAATGTGAGGACGGCCACCAAGATCCTTTCCCCGAAAAGGAAAACATTCGATTTAAAATCACGTAATAACTTATATACACATATGTATATTATCACATATATACGATCAACTATGTATACACATGACCACATATGCCTATATTAAAGAAATCGTTATATTTAATAGCCAAAAATGACGTAATCGAGATACGTAATCGAGGCATATACCTCTACGCACAAGAGACATCCAAAAATAAGGGTTAATCGTAATACGCAATTGACCTCTTATGCATATGAAACCAAAGACATATCATTTACAACGAATCGAGGTATTGACCTCATACGCAAACGTAACATATGTTTGTGAATGTAGTATGCAATTGAGGTATTAACCTCGTGCGCTTACGACACTCATCACATATTCAATATACGTCAAATGAGGTATTGACCTCGTAAACATATGTAAACGTTTTATATAACCAAGTAATTACCACTACAATATCATTGAATCTATTAAAAAAAATTACATACTAACCATACACATGATTAAATTGGGAGAAGAAAGAATAGAAAAAACAAAAAAAGATTACCGAAGTTCCTTTGTTGATCCTTGTATGCATTAAGGCCGAACGTACGTACATTAGAAAACGAAACATTAGAAAATGAGCTCGGATACCAACTATTAGAGACATAGACTAATGTAAGCATTAGATAAGGATAGTATAAAGATAACTAGATAGAAAGAAGAGAGAGAAAGAAGGGTGCCGATCCACCTGACCACCACCGAGCGAAGGGATCGAGACAGACTTGAGCCTCGATCGGCGTCCCATACCACCGTCGTGGTGTCGAGTCGTACCTAGTGTTGGCGCGCTCACTACAAGAGTTGACCCACCACAAGATAGAGTCTCGACGTAGTCAACAAGATTCTCAAATGAGGGTAGTTAGGCCTCTTATTTATAGCGATACCCAAGGCCCCCAGCCATGTTCACCCTTGGCCCAATGGGTTGTTTCAATCCCGAGGATTTAAAAGTAATCCTCCACTTCTTTGCACTCTCGTTTAACCCTCACACTTATCCACGTGTATAGAATACTATGGTAAATTCTCACCACGGGATATTATATGGTCATCCCTGTAACATGGGTAAAAAGCAAGGATCCAAACCAACTAGACTACAATGGAATTCATTTAGTAAATAAATTAGTTAATGTAATATTCTAGTCCTTTGCTACAAATAAAGAAAGATGGTGCAATGCTTATCGACAGTTGACCATTATTCTGCAATCTATGCGTATTGTTTGAAATTGTATCAAGTTATCCAAACTATAATTGTTGGTGTACTAATTTATCATAACAATGTTGAGGAATAACCACGACTAAATATACTACTTCTTCTTGTACCGAACAACATAATGTTTTCTCAAATTTCATTTGGAACCTCTACCATTAATCGAATAATGGAATTAACTTTAGAAATTGATGTTAGGACAAAAAAATAAAAGTAAAGTTCGTCATCAATCCTTCAAACATAATATTGATTATTTTGTTAATTGTACATTATTGTAACAACTACTTTAGATCTTGAATTTTTGACGGATCAAACAGTTAACACATGACATGCGTTGCAAAATTTGATATATGATATTGTCTTTTTCATTGCGGGAGTTGAACTAAAGTCTCTCGGGCGAGAGCCGAGTATCCTAACCAACTAGACTACAATAGATCACATCTTTTCCACTTTCAAATATTGCACTCATTGATTAGAAATAAATAATATTTATATATTGCGAAAGCATGAACAAGAATCAGAGGATTATTCTAACACACTCTCGTTTTTAAGATTTAATAATTTCAAGGGTTTTTGGGTCGAAGCATGCTACGGTGTACCAACTTTTGGCCAAAAATTTAGTACTAAATCGAGGAAGAAAATAAACATTAAAAATTGAAAATAAAATAATTATCATCCATTGAATGGTGTTCAATTTCAAATAACAAATTCATTACGTCACACTCGAATGTACAAAGATAATATACGTCACACTCGAAATGTCCCAAGGCCGTATTTAATACATTAATTGTAACTTCATTCTCCTAGGTATAGTTGTACGAAAGCACACCTAGAGAAGGTTTGGAATGTGATAGTTCGTCAGTCTCTCTCAGTCTCTCTCTCTCTCTCTCTCTCTCTCTCTCTGTTACCTATCTATTACCTATCTCTCTCTTTCACTCTCTCACTCCACCTTTGAATCTCTGTTTCTTTCTTTCTTTCTGTTTCTCTCTCACACTCCACCTTCGATTATCTGTTTCCCCACGTAGTTGTTGTTGTGTTCCCCTCTGTGCTAGGTTCGATTTCTGTCTCTGTATATGCAGAGATTTATGTTTCCCCGGATTGATGTTCTTGTTGTTGATTTTCTTTCCTTGTGTATGCTCGTTTGTCTCCTCTGTTAATGCTCGTTTGTCTCCTCTGCAGCAACCTCCTCAACAACCTCTTGCATATACGTGATTTTGAAGGCTTGGTGTGCTCTGAAGGTGTGGTACCTCTGCCTTCGACCTTGGCTCCATCTGCCTCTAACTGGTATGTTATCGTTTTCTCTATGTTTCCTGTCCGTCTGTTTTTAATTTGTATGTGTATGGGCTTTTTTAGGTTTTGATTATTCATAGTCTATGTGTTGCATGCCCAACTGGTATGTTTTCATTTTCTCTGTGTTTCCTGTTTGTCTGTTTTTAATTTGTATGTGTTTGACATGGATGAGTTTTCTTCCGACTATTTAGGGTGGTTGTGTGTTTGACATGGTTTGTACATGCAACTTAGATGGAGTTTGCTATGATCAGTTGCTATGTTTTCGTTTTGTTGGTATGTTTTCGTTTTCTTTGTGTTTCCTGTCTGTCTGTTTTTAATTTGTATGTGTTAGACATGGATGAGTTTTCTTCCGACTATTTAGGGTTTTTGTGTGTTTGACATGGCTTTTACATGCAATGTGATTACTTGGTATGTGTTGATGGTAATTTGATGAGTTTTATTCTAGTACATGCATATTCATTCAACGAGAATAGCGATGACTAGGACAATGACGAGAAGGACACCCATAGAGAAGACATTGATGAAAGAGAAAGTGAAGACACCAGTGCAGGAAGGAAAAAGGACACCTCTCAGAGAAAGCAAGAAGACACCCAAAAGAGAAAGCAAGAAGACACCCACAAGAGAAAGGGTGATGAATTCATCAACATAGAGAAAGAAGATGTACCACTCCATCATTCGAGACACACCTCTCAGATGGAGTTATTTCCTTTGAGCACGACCTGAAGTTTATCCTGAGCTGAGAGAGTGGTTGATAAAAACCTAGGGGTCAGCATATCCCGATACAAGGCAAGGATTCCACATAAGTGGATTGAAGAGGGAATATGTCAACTTATTGAAGACGAGATATGAACATGTTTATGATACAAATCAAATCTGTAACAATGAGGTGGGTACTGTTTTTGCACGTGCATTTGCATGTGAAGTTCAGGGTGGCATCGACATAGATTGGGAAGATTTTAATCGGCACCGGTCAGAACATTATAAAGTGTCCTCCAGCACCAACACTGGCTTGAAGTCATCGGGAACCTCTCATGTGGATATTCCGGCTACAACACCTGTTCACCAAGTTCAATCTGCAAAGGTACGGGCCACAATGACTGAAAAGAATGAATAGATGATGGCCAGTGCATAGCATCTATGAGCTCAAGAATACAAGCACTACTTGCTGATTTGGAAGCAATTAAATCAGCTGAGATACACGCAGAAAAGAAATTCTCTTCATTAAAGACTACATATGAATGGATTGCATCGACAATCCAAAATTCAGAAAGTGAGGGATTGAAAGAGGAGTTGAAGAAAGAGCTAAACAATATGGGCACTCAATTAGGTTCACAAATGAGAGACCTTGATACTTGCAGGAATGCACATTCCAAAATAGATAATAAGTTGTCAGCTTTAAAGTTGCATTCCGAGAACCTTGCGTGCTTGATGCCGGATTTAAAACAAAAAGGTTTTGAAACTTTGTGTCCATCTGTAATTGAGCACCCAAGTGGTATGGAAAGTACCATTACTAGTATAGCTATATCACGGTATTGGCTTTAAAAGTTATTTATTTCTACTTCTGTGGTATAAATATCATATTACCTAATATATTATAACTTGTGTTTGCAATCTGCCAGGTGTATATTTTGTGGCCTCGGATTCAAGCTGGAGGCTATGGATGTTGTGATTACACCGTGCTTGCACACATATCATGTGCTATGTGCTAAGTATCATTTTGAGAAAGAGAATACATGCATGGACTGTAAAACTACAATTGCGGCTGAGTGGTACTATGCTTGGGGTTTAAAAGTACACTCGTACGGTATGTGGCTCTACTATTCTATTGTTTGTATTATATGATGTCAATTTACATTTGGATTAGAACTAGTGTATGCCACAACTCATACTTCAAATTTAGGAGAACAATGGATTAGTATTAGTGTATCTCTAACAACTAATATGTGGAACCCTAATTATGTGGGTTAGTATTGGCAGTACTCTTAATATATAATTGGTATGTGTAGTTGAAGGGATATTTTCCAGAATTAGTACTAAAAGGGAACCAGGTACAACATCGTCCAATCTATATTGCAACTTGCCTAGTACTAGTTTAGTAGACACTATACTTGTAGTACATTGTTGATTGTTAGTATTGTTTGTGTAACTTGGGAATTAGTACTAGTTATGTAATTTGGGAACAAGATGTATAGTAAATTG
>NW_028231182.1:0-16471 GCF_043228905.1 Azolla caroliniana | reverse complement strand
ACCGGCGCTCCGAAAGGCCGTCTACAGGAAGGGCACCCCAGTGTACATAACGGTTGACACGAGTCCGACCGGAATCGGGTGGGTCGTCAACCAAGAAGACGAGGACGGCAATCGGTTCCCGATCCGATTCGGTGCGAAGGTCCTCAGCGAACGGCAGCGAGGATACGCCCAGGTTAAACGCGAACTCTGGGGTATCGTTTCGGCGGTGAAGGCCGACAAGGACTATCTGATCGGGACGGAGGTAATCATAGAGACGGATTGCATGCCGATTCTCGGCATGATTTCCGGATGCGCGACGCCGGACCTGGCAATGCTCAGGTGGATAGCGTATATCAAGTCCCTAGACCCGGTAATACGACACATTTCCGGGAAAGACAACGCCATGGCCGACATGCTTTCAAGGGCGAGATTCGATGACGAGGGCGGCATGGTTTCGGAGGACGAAGACGTCGGCGTGGACTTCTTCGAGACTGCGTATGTAACAACAGACGGAACAAGCACTCCGGCGCTTAACGACTTCGACGCGAGCAAGTACGACGGGGAGTGGCTGCAGATCGGTGGGTTTCTGAAGACAATGACGCCCGATGCGTCATGGACGAAGGACGAGGCCGACCGGATCCGGAAGAAAGCGTACCGGTTCTTTCTCCGGGATAGCTGTCTATGGAAGCACCCGAAGAAGAAGGACGGCGTTCCGCTCCGGGTGGTGGCGATGAAGGAAGAACAGGAGGAGCTGCTGACGGCCTACCACGACAGCCCTTGGGCTGGACACCGTGGAACATGGGCTACGTTTGAGAAACTGAAGGGGAAGTATTGGTGGCCGGGGCAGTACCAGGACGTGCATCGGTTCGTGACAACTTGCGAGAGCTGTCAGATGCACTCCACAGTCCGACATCGGGACGAGCTTCACCCCACGTACCCTCCGACCATCCACTTCAAATGGATGGTAGATCTGGTGACGATGCCAATGGGAGTAGGACAGATGCGGTACCTGGTCCTAGCGCGGGAGGATCTGACGAACCAGGTGGAAGGCCGGGCCCTTCCGAACAAAACAACCGCGGCCGTATGCCGGTTCCTAGTCGAGGACGTGATATGCCGGTATGGGTGCGTCGGAAAGATCGTGGCTGACCGAGGGGAGTTGGACGCCGAAGAAGCCGCGGAGCTGTTCGACCGGCTGGGAGTCAAGCTCTCGCTCACCACTGCGTACAATCCGGAGGCGAATGGAAAGGTGGAGCGCGGACACGGACCGATCGTCAAGGCGTTGGTTCGGGCATGCAGAGGCCGAGTCGGTAACTGGCCGCGGCTGCTACCTTATGCTTTGTGGGCGGACCGGACCACGCACAGTTCGGTAACCGGGTACATGCCGACGGAGCTCATGTTCGGCCAGAAGCCGATCATGCCGATGGAACGGACGATCTCCTCGTGGGCAACGGTCGACTGGAGGGACGAGATGAGCCGGGAGGAGTTGTTGGCCGCGCGCATACGACAGCTCGAACGGAGACCGGAGGACGTGGAACTGGCTGCGGAGAAGCTCCGAGTGGCGAGGAGAAAGAACAAAGCCAGGTTCGACCGAACGCACCGGCTCCGACCGAAGAAAATCGAAGAAGGTGACTGGGTGCTCGTCTACGATAGCAGCCTCGACAACCAGCACCGAGCTACACGGAAGTTCGCACGAAGGTGGTTCGGGCCTTACGTGGTACGGAGCGCCAATGACAACGGGACATACCACCTGGCGGAACTCGACGGCACGAGAATGACGATACCGGTTGCAGGGAAACGGATCAAAGCGTTCAAGAAGCGACACGACGACGAGCCAGACCCGGCTCTCCTGGTCGGCAGTGACGAACGATCCGAAAACGAGGAAGAACCGACGGGCGAGGAATGAAGACGGGCCGGTTTTCTCCGTCCCAACTCTCTTGGCGCATACCGGAGGATGCGCGGTTAGGTGGGGGCAGATGTCGTGAAGAAAACCGTCCATAGGCGGAATCGGCGCACCAAGGCGTGGGAACCGGTTCTTCACGCGCGCACGCTCCAAGTAGTACATAGAAGCGAATTAGGAGGATAATCGGCAGGAACGGGCCCTAACTCAAGTGGAGACAAAGACCGCGCGAACAGTCTTTTCGGTCGCGCGCGCGAACTGTACGAGTCGGCGGCGTAACTACGCGGATGCGTGAAAAACGGAGCGGATCCCTGTCCAAAAGGGACAGGGAATAAAGCTGACAGGACGGCCTGCTCGTCGGCCTATATAAGGAGCGGGAAAGAGCTGTTGCAGATATATCTCGCGCAGAGAGGACGAAGTGCTGCCGGACCGTTTCTGGACGCTTCGCTCTCTGTTTCCTTCCTTCTTGAGCCCCATAGCTTTCCGTGCAGGGTTCCGAGGAGGCTCGCGCTGTTTTCGAGGAACGCCCGAGTGCTTCCGGCAGCACCTCCGACCAGCTACAGCCCCTTTGAGCGTCGAAGTGAACAGGCATCAGCATCTGTTCGCCGGCCTGTTCGGTCGTAACCAACCTGTGCCCCGTCGAGGGTTGTAGTCGTGTTAGCCGTTTTTCTTAATATACACATTTAGCCATTCGCATCTGTCTGTGTCGGTGTCTGTTCGTGTTCTCCGTGCTGAAGGGCCGTGTCCCTGTGTACCCCGGTCCTGCGTAGCCGGTTCTCTCTCTTTCCCCTCCCTCGCTTGCTCTTTGGTTCGAGACCCCCGCGGTCCCGCCTCGATTCCACACGCACTTGCATAATATCCCGACAACGTGAAAGAGGTAGTAGGAAGGATCAAGTTGAGACCAATACTTGGAGATGGCGTCCTCAAGCAATCAAGCGAGAGACCTCGAAATGATGATGTTGATCGTCGAACAAATGATGAGATCTCGAGACAACGATGCGAGCGTGGAGAAGGCCGTCGACCGTGTCGTTGAGCTCGAGGGTAAATTTGATGGAAGGAACGTTACGAAGTTCCTTGACGCATACAAAAGGGAGATGAATCAAAGAGACATGTCTGAAGCACGTCAAATCGCAAGCTTCAAGAGAGTTGTTGCCAACAACGTCCAAAGACGCGTCATCGAACTTCAAGAAGGTAAGACAACATGGTCTGAGTTTGACAAAACGATACTAGCGGAGTTCGCGACTGAAGACTCAACGAGGATGACTCGACATGCCCTGATGAAGTGGATAGAGAAGAAGAATAAGAACATGAGCTCCTCGAGGGTGTACAACGAATTCAACTAGATGTTTAGTCGTCTCCGCAACATGAAACAAGTGTTGCTTGAAGTGGACAAGACTTTGTACTTCTTGAAGGCCGTGGACATGAAGGATAGACGGGAGTTGAGGACTCTCCTCGAAGACGATACCCAAGCAAATAGGCTTGTAGCGGACTGGATCGCGGTGAAGCGGGCATGCAATAGGCTCGACAAGCGTCGCCAATGGGTTGATGACACCAACTTGATGGGATCGACTACTACGGAGAAAGCAAGACCGCCAAAAGTAGCTGAGCCGCCAAGACAAAGTAACGTGGAAGAAAAGAAGATTGATGACGACATCATCGAAGAGCTAGCGAAGAAGTTCGAGAAGGTCACGCTAGCCAACATGAATCTTCGGGGCCCTAAAGGAAAAGAACCCTTTAGATGCGTGTGGTGCAATTAGATGGATCACATGAGAAGGGATTGTGCGAGCCTCCGAGAGGCGATCTGACAAAATATCGTATACATAGAGGACAACATGATCTGCTCGACTGAAACTCGAAGACCCCTATGGGTGAATTTCGGAAGAGGGGGAATGAAGAAATCTATGGAGGATGCCGATGTGACTCATGTGGATGCGATGCACTATGTTGCGTCGACTGGAATAAAAGTCGGGATAGACAAGACTGAAGCTGCTAGAGTGGGTGCAAAGTTTTGGACTTCCATTCTCGAATATGAGAAGAAGGGAAAAGTCACTTCAAACGAAGTAGAGCTTGCGGATTGAAGTGTGCAAAGTATAACCGGATGGTCGGATCCGGTGGATGACAACACCATACTCGCGGAGGTGATGTGCGACAACCACGAGGTGTTCGTCAAAGAAAAGAGAAAAAGAATAGAAGAGCAAGGTCCATCAAAAAGACATGAAACAAGGAACGCGAAAAAGAAGGAAGATGCGGAGACAAGTCGAGCTTTACAAATGGAGGAACGAGAATTAAGCCGAAAAGGAGAGCCGAGCGTACGAGTCGATGAAACCGTATGACCCATGAAAGTTGGTGTCGAAGACCTCGCTTGGAGGACAAGGGCTATGCCTACCTATAAGCTAAGGTCGGACATAGAGCAGACGATGGACCTACAGAAGATTCTCGAAGAACGTGTTCTTGATAGCCACGTAACTTTGTCCTTGAGGGAATTTCTTGGCATTACGAAGGAGTTCCATGACACGATCGTGGACCTTGTAAAAAGAAAAAGACAACAATCGGACGAGGAAGAAGAGAAGCCACAAAAAGCAAAAACGAATGCCATAACGATGGCAAGAGATGAAGTCGATGAGGATATGGTGGACAGCCACTATACTCGACCTCATTGGGCACGAGTGACAACGGAGATGCCGGTGAAGATCGGGGAGAAGAAAGAGACCGTGGTAGCCTTGATCGACCACGGCTTGGAGATCAACCTCATGTCAACCGACTTCTACAAAAAAGGAAGATGGCCAATCAATACAAACCACGGATGGAAGATTTGTGCGGCAACAAAGTCTACGGAGGCCTTGTACAGAGCTTGTCCCAATGTCAAAGTCACGATCGGGGATGTGGAGATGGATCAACACTTCTTCATGCAAGAATTGGCATCGCATCCTGTCATCCTAGGACAATCGTATATCACATCATCTCGGATGGAGACCAAAGTGTTCGATAATGGAGCAGCCTTCGCACAAATAAAGAGTCTTGACAACCAAAGATTGGTCCAATTACTAACGGTGCGAGCCAATCATGAAAGGAATCGAGATAGTCTCGGAGGCAAATCGTCGGATTTTTAGAGCGGACTATTGAAGCATGGGGCACAAATAGTCCGAGCAATCACAAGACCCCACAAGAAAGAAGAGTGCGTGGATTGCGAGGAGAAGCAACATGTGTCACACCTAGTGGCGCATGTAGACTTGTACTACCCGACAAGAAGGACAAGCGTCGGATACAAGAATTCGAGAAGATGCTCAGAAAGAAGAAAACATAATAGAAGAGGAGAGTTCGTGACTCATATTATGGAAGAAGCCTTATTTAACGACACCATCGAGGAAGTCGTGGACTTGAGCTATCTTCACGATCATTACGTGATTTCAGTTAACTCTGTCAACATGTATGCTATCATCGATGAATACCGTCGTGGCATCTCGATGAAGGAAGCTGACATCAACACGAAATATAAAACGGTGGATAAGAAGATCAAGCCAGTTGCGGTTCCGCTACTGGAAGATAGTTGGCAAAAGATGAAGGAAGTCGCTAACGATCCAAGTTTAAGAGATCCGAAGACGATAGGTCATGTCTTCACCAAAGAGACGAAGGGGAAGCTACGAGTTGGAAAGGAGGATTTCCTTCTCCCTGAAGAGGAGCGAATGTTTCGCGATATGCTTGAGAGACATGGGAAGCCTTTCGCATTCTTCCCACGAGAAATTGGATGTGCCGACCCAAAGGTTATAGAGCCGATGGTGATCTTCACGGTGCCTCATGTGCCTTGGAATTTGAAACCGATACCGGTTCCAAGAGCACACTTTCCAAAGCTGATCGAGCTCTTAAGGGAGAAGGTGAGTATGGGAATTCTAGAACCGTCGAACGCTCCTTATTCCAATAGGTGGTTCACGATGCCGAAGAAGAATGGATCATTGTGATTCATCCAAGATCTTCAACCTGTCAACAAGGTGACAATTAGAAATGCCGGAATTGGTCTGAGCGTGGATGAATTTGCCGAAGCGTTTGCGGGCCGGTCCATCTACTCCATTGGCGATCTCTACTCCGGATATGACCAATTCCAATTGGCGATCGACAGTCGGGACATTACAACTATGAGGACTCCAATCGAGCTTGTGCAGATGTGTACCTTACCCCAAGGCGCAATGAACTCGGTGGCTTATATGGTGAATGCCATGAATAAAGTCTTGAAGGATTGCATCCCGGACATCACGATGCCATTCTTGGATGATATTCCGATAAAAGGATGTTCGGATGAGGAGAAAGATGAATCGAAAGATAAGGAAGGTTGTAGAAAGTTCGTTGTAGATCATATGAAAGATTGCGAGAAGGTGCTTCAAAGGCTCGAAGATGCGAATTTGACATTTTCGGGAGAAAAATCCACATTCGGGCAACCAAAGATCTTGGTGGTAGGTCACTTGTGTGGGGCATACGGCCGGAAGCCTTCGCCATACAAAGTGAACGCGATCCAACACATGAAAGAAGAATGCGAAAACTAGACGGAGGTTAGAAGATTCCTTGGAGCATGCGCATTTTATCATATCTAGATTCTGCACTACGCTCATGTCACCGAACCGTTATATGGACTACTAAAGAAAAGAATGAAGTTAGAATGGCAAGACGAGCACACAAATGCGATGCGAAGATTGAAGAAACTGCTTCTTGAAGCTCCGGCACTAAGGAAGGCCGACTATGCCGAAGGGAAGCCGATTTACGTGACCATAGATACGAGCCCAATCGGAATCGGGTGGGTCATCAATCAATAAGGAGAAGATAATGCGCAAAATGATATCCAGTTCGGAGCAAAGATTCTCAGCGAACGGCAACAAAGATATGCCCAAGTCAAGCCGGAACTTTGGGGTATTGTGTCGGCAGTGAAGACAGACAAAGATTACCTAATCGGGTCGGAAGTGATAATAGAGATAGATTGTCTCCCAATTCTTGGAATGGTCTCGGGATGTACGACCCCTGATCTTGCTATGCTAAGGTGGATCGCCTACATCAAGTCTTTAAACCCAGAGATCCGTCACATTGCAGGGAACAAGAACGCCATGGCTGATATGCTATCGAGGGCAAGATTTGAAAATGGAAGTGACATGGTTTCGGAAGATGAAGATGTCGCCCTCGACTTCTTCAAGATGGCTCGATTATCGGCGGAAGATTAGGACACGCAAACCCTCCACGCCTTCAACAAGAATGAGTACGAAGGAGAGTGGTTACTGATCGGTAGATTCCTAAGAACATTGACGGCAGATGCTTCGTTGACAAAGGAGGAGGCCCTACGAATCCAGAAGAAAGCTTACCGATACTTCTTGAAGGGAGGATTCCTTTGGCGACATCCAAAAAGGACAGGAATATCACGTTGAGTGGTGGTGAAGAAAGAAGAGCAAGAGACGCTGATGACCAAATTCCACGAGAGTGCTTGGGCAGGTCAAGAGAAACATGGGCGACGTTCGCAAAGTTGAAGGAGAAGTACAAGTGGCCAAGAATGTACAAAGATGTACTCCATTTCGTGTCCACATGCGAAACTTGCCAAATACATTCAAATATACATCATCGTGATGAGTTACGGCCGACATACCCACTCACCATACACTTCAAATGGATGGTGGATCTGGTCTCGATGCCAATGGGAGTGGGACAAATGAAGTACTTAGTGCTGGCAATGGAAGACTTGACAAATCAAGTGGAAGGACGAGCCCTTGACAAATAAGACGACTTCAGCCGTTTGCAAATTTCTACTTGAAGAGGTTGTTTGCAGATATGGATGTGTGGGGAAGATAGTGGCCGACCGAGGGAAGTTGGATGCGCACAAAGCGACGGAGCTCTTCGAACAACTAGGCATGAAGCTCTCCCTCACGATTGCCTACAATCCGGAAGCGAATGGGAAGATCGAGCGAGGGCATGGACCTATCGCCAAAGCCATCGTATGGGCATGCAACGGTCGAGTCGGGAATTGGCCACGACTATTACCCTATGCCTTGTGGGCCGACAGAACGACACACAGCTCGGTGACAGGGTATATGCTGATGGAGCTTATATACATGGACAAAAGCCGGTAATGCCCATCGAAAGGACGATCGCCTCATGGGTAGCGATACCGTGGGAGAACGAGATGAGCCGAGAAGACTTATTAACGGCGCGGATAAGGCAATTTGAAAGAAGACCTGAAGCTCTAGAAAAAGCGCGAAAGATGATGGAGGTAGCCCGAGTAAAGAACAAAGTTTGGTTTGACAACATGCATCGACTTCGTCCCAAGAAGATTGAAGAAGGAGATTGGGTTTTGGTTTACGACAACAGCCTTCACAATCAACACAGCCGTATGTGGTGACAAGTGCCAACGATAATGCCACATACCACCTTGCAAAGCTAGACGGATCAAGGTTGGCTGTACCCATTGCGGGAAAAAGAGTAAAGATTTTCAAGAAAAGACAAGACGAGGATCCTAACCTCGATCACCTCGACGATGAACATAATAGGGCGGATGTAAATGAAGACTTGGAGGAATTTGATTGATGACCATAGCCGAAATCTCACTTTCTCTCTTCTTGGCATGTACCGGAGGACGTGCGCTTTGGTGGGGGTGGATGTCGTGAAGATTTTCGGCAATAGTGTGAAAATCACATAAGACGTACGAAATCACGTGTCAATCATATAAAACAATAATAGTGAATATACTAATTCTAAGTAAGTTTAATATCTTAGTACAAAAGACGAAGATCTTGAAGAGATGCACTTTACTACATAAGAAACAAACATCTAAGTGTCAACTTATGTGGGTAAGAAGTTGCGAAAGGAAAAGAGAAAATTGTGAGATATCCCAGATAGATAGCACGAATAAGGCTCTCACCATATATAAGGTAGAGCAAAAGTTATTATCTTTGTGTCTATGTGTGGAGCATAGAGAGTTTAAGGTAACTTGAACTAAGAGTGGAGGTGGCCTAGCCACTCATAAAGGTTTTGGCCAACCAAAACGGAAGTGGACGGTAACTGGCAATTCGGCATCCAGCGACCGGTGGCAACCGGCGGCATCCGACATCCGATGACCAAATTAATATATATATATATATAGTACATATATATATACAAGGAAGGCAAGTAAGGATTCGAACCTTTCAAACCTTGCACCTCCTAGTCAAGAGTCAATAGGCTTACCACTAAGTCATGACATTTAGTTGAATTTATATTTCTATCATTGACCTTTTACATGTAAATTCACATACATGAGAGCTAAAAATGAGTGACATGGTTATCATGCACCACATGTAATACATGAGTGCCAAATGGCAAACATGTATTTTATGCATGTCTTGTACCCTCTCATGCATCATATGCATGAGAGCATCTATAAAAGAAGGGATGAAAAAGAAGAAGGGTTAGGCTCTTTTGGTTATGAAATTAAGAAGAAGAAAATTCGTTATCGAATTGATCGTGTAACTTGTTTCTTAAATCTTAAGATAACAGTTCAATCAATCTCTCTCAATCTAAAGTCAAGCATTTATTCTCAATTTCTCTCTTTCCCAACCTATCTTAAATACTTCCTCACTAAAGCTTGTACCGACTTCAAATCCTTCCGGTCCAGAACCCCGGCGGTTCCGCCTCACAATTCGCGCCTAGTGACGGATCTTCATGACACCGTTTCACGAGGACAAAGTCCCATTCTACTTGGAAGCCTACAACGCGGAAATGGAGGAGCGAGACATAGGCGAGGCGTTGAGGCTGGAGTTCGTCTGTTGTTCGTTAGGTGGATCGACCGAGCGGAACGAGAGGCCGTTGGGATGGAGCTCGAAGACAAGGATGGAGCAAATGGCCTTACGAAGGACTAGTCAAAGGTCGGAAGGGTATGCCAACGGCTAGATGACGAGTGAGCCGAGAAGGCTAGGAGGAAGGCGCGCGACGGCGCGCCATCACAACGGGAAGAGGTCAAATGGGAAAGAGAGTCGGCAAGGCTCGGTTTTGGGGACAGGATTGCGGGAACACAGCAGGAGGGAGACGAAGAGTTCGGGAGAAGTACAAAGGGACGAAGAGGAGAACGAAGACCGTGTCGAATACGAGTGTATAATGGCCGTATTCACACTGTCCCTTTGGACAGCCCAAGTTCAGGCTATTTCTGTAAATAGTATAAAGGGCAGTTGCCCTAGGATAGTCACTATATAAAGTGACTTTGTAATCTTTAGTGAAGGTTGGTTGTCATTTGTAATTGTTGCTATTGGAATGTAACGATTCCTTTGTGCCTCTCTCTCTCTCTCTCTCTCTCCCTCTGTGTCTATCTTGCTCATGCATACATAGATTCCTTCATCACGAATGTTGCTTGCACTTCTGCATTGACGGCCTTGTCCCCAACAGTTGGTATCAGAGCGTTGGAGGTTCTTCAACCTGCTGCCGGCCATCCTCGCACAACACAACATTCTGTTTTCGTTTTCTTTGAAGAACAGAGAAGGGAGAAGAAAAACAAAAAGCTCACATCTCATTGTGTTAAATCACAAATTGGAGTAAACCAGTCGGTTGTACTCTATTCTTGTGATTGTAACCGCTTGAGGGGAGCTCCTTGAGCAACAACAAACCACTTCGTGCTTCACTCGGTTGATCGACATTTGGGAGGATCAGTTGGATCCGTCCCTCTCATCGCTGAATTCATCCGAAGCAAAATCGGCCCAAACAATCGGTTTCGTGTAATCGGTATTCGGCATACAATCGGAAGCTAACCGGGCTCACTCCGACTGGGCAACATTCAGGAAGACCAGCCGGTTCTGTCCCTCAAGTTACCGGAGTCACTACGAGCAAGTTCAGCAACAAGTATTCGAAACCAAACCGACTCGGGCTCAAAACCGACTAGAACGATATCGGGTGAGCCGACCGGCTGCACCCCACTAAGGTTCGTAGTCAACTCCGAACCGAGTCTTACCAACCGAAACCGAAGCAGATGGCATCAACATCCGGCTCATCGGAGATGAGTCTAAGGATGTTCGACGGTTCGAACTTCAACTTTTGGAAGGAACAAATGCAGGACTATCTCATAGTCAAGGGTCAAATAGACCCGATTGAGAATGAAAATCCTCCAGAAGCATACAAGGCAAACGAGTGGCTGAAGCTGGACAGAATCGTCCGCGCCACGATTCGGATGCACTTGTCGGAGTCAATGTACTTCACAGTGCAATCATGCACAACAACATTTGAACTTTGGAAAACACTGTCGGAAACTTATGAAAAGAAGGTTGCCGCAACGAAGATGTATCTGATCCGGCGCCTGTACAACTTGCGGATGAAAGAATCTGATTCGGTTTAGGCACACCTCATCTCAGGGGACGGCAATCGAGAATGAACTCAGAGCAATGATACTCATGAGTAGTCTCCCCTCTTCATGGGAAACCTTTGTTACAACCGTGTGCAATGCTTCAACAACTGCAGTTAAGTACTCCAAAGTCATGAGCGCAATCTTGACTGAAGCAGCTCGGGGAAAGTCTTTCGCCAAAGACTCGGCAGATGAAGCTTATGTAGTACAAGGTTCAACCGACCGATCGAACAACCGGGGCAGAAGTTCTTCCCAACCGCCGAAAAATCAGCGAAGCTGGAGCAAGTCCCGGGACAACCGAATCTGCAACTACTGCAAGAAACTGAGACACATCAAAGCCGACTGCCGAGCACTCAAAGCAAAAACTGACAAAGCTCAGAGAGCGGATCAGAACAGTAGTTGGCATGAGGAGTTCAACTATGTCGGCTCTTCAGTCGAAATTTTGACGACAGACCCGAACATACTGTCCATGGAGAACCTAGTCGAATCAAAAGTTCTGCTTACGACTGAGGAATCGAGCACATGGCTCCTGGACTCGGGCGCATCGTATCATGTGACACCTCACCGATCTCAGTTTTGGCAAAACTCAGACCAGCACTCCAACTCACTTCGAGTCGGAAACTCGTAGCACTGTGCTATAATCGAAATCAACATCGTAGAGCTCAATCTTTCGGGAGGCTCTACACTCATACTACACAACGTCCGACATGTTCCTGAGCTTTCAAGACCCTTGATCTCAGTCGGACAACTTGACGAAGCTGGTATCCATGCTGGATTCTCATCAGGAGGGTGGACACTCCACAAAGGGAACCTCCTGCTTGCTCGAGGACCAAAGTTACATTCCTTGTATCCTTTATATGTCACACTCAAAGAGGGTGTCTTATTTTTGGTTGATATCCCTGTGTCATCGTTATGGCACAGACAACTTGGACACCTCAGCAAGGCCGGCATAACGCACCTATCCAGAGCCGATTACATCCCCAAACTCTCCTTCTTGGATCACCAATTCTACGAGCATTGCCAGTACGGCAAATAGGTAGCCACATCACACCCGACATCAGCACCAAGAGAATCGAGTCCCCTCGATTTGGTCCACTCGGACGTCTGTGGCCCGATGCCACATCAGTCTATCGGCGGTGCTTCGTACTTCGTCAGTTTTATTAACGACTCGACTCGGAAGGTGTGGGCTTACCCCATCAGAACCAAAGATTGGGTGTTCTCGACCTTTTCTGAATGGCTTGCAATGGTCGAAAATCAGACCGGTCGAAAACTGAAATGTCTCCGAACTAACAATGGAGGAGAATTCAAGTCTGAAGAATTCGTCAAATTCTGTCGGGAATGCGGCATTCGACGTGAATATACGGCACCCTATAGTCCGTAGCAGAACGGAATTGTTGAACGCATGAATCGAACGATTCAAGAACGCGTAGTATCCATGCTCCAACACTCCGGACTGTCGGATGGCTTATGGGTGGAGGCTCTACTTATGGCAGTACACATAATAAATATGTCGCCAAGTAGACCTTTAGGACTTCAAATACCTCAGGAAATATGGACCGGCAGTAAGCCTGTGAACGTAAGTGTTTGCGGAAGCGTAAAACAGAGAACACACAGAGAGAGAGAGAGAGAGAGAGAGAGCAGAACACAATTTCAAAATTATATTAAAACTTTGTACACACACTGTGCTAAGTAGCACTATTTATACAAGTCCTCTTGGGACTGACAGAAGTACCATGTACTTCAATGCTCACATGAGCATCTGACACTTACTACGAGACTATAGCTACCTAGTAGTCTATCCTATGCTAGGCGTCCGATTGGACTTCCGGTTACGGATTGCACCCGGCCTCCACTGCTTGCCGGTTCGGTTGCTCACCATAATACCGATCCATTTTGCCCAATCCATCTCGCTTACCGGCTCCGGCTTATTCAGCCGATCCGGCTCCGGTTGAGCTTGCCGTTCAACACTCCCCCTCAAGCTCAACCTGAGGTGGGGTCGTAGTGTCGACCTTTGTGGCAGTCGGTCTTCCAACTGACTTCTCCTGGCGTCACTCCGCCTTGCTCGCGCTCCTCGTCCGGTCCGGTCCCGTTTGCCGCGACTCCTTTGGTTCTGCAGACCTCGACCCTCTCGGTCGGCATGTCTGCTCACTAGGCCCATCTCAGCACTCACGTTGCTGTGACTCCGGCGTTTGCCGATCCGTCGGTTCTCACACGATGGCATTGACTTCCGCTGTGTCCGTGTCCCCTTGGCCTTCAGACAATCCGACTCGTCCAGATCCATCTGTTGATCCGAGTCAGCTGTCTCCGACTCGTTCCAGCTGTTGTCCGAATCGGTACACTCCGATTCGACTTCCGGCTTCAGGCCTCTCACCACATCGGACCACTTCCGAGTCTTGGCCTTCTCCATGCTTCCCTCAGCTTCTTTAGCCGGTGAACCGAAATCGAATTCTTCATTCGACTCCGCATCATGGTCAGTACCGTCGTGATGACCTCCACACAGCATGCACTTCTCTTCCTGAGTGCACAACTCTTCTTCACAGCCGCTTGCTCCGACCTATTCGGATGTGTCGACTTCCTTCGTCAACTCGGTTTCCTTCATCTTCTTGTCTCCTCTTCTTCCGGCTCTCAACTTACCGACGGGTTCAACAGTTTTGTGGCCTTTGCCCGTTTCGGTAGAGACTTTGCCCTTGCTTCTCCCCCTCAAGTACGGCACGTCGAGATGCTGAACACCAAGCATGTCGGTAAAGTGTTGCAACTTGTCTGATCCGAGCGGCTTGGTGAAGATGTCGGCAACTTGCCGATCCGTATGAACATAGCGTAGGTCAACTTCACCGCTCAGGACCCGCTCACGCACGAAGTGGTAGTGCACCTCGATGTGCTTTGTGCGAGCATGGAACACAGGGTTCCTGGCGAGCTGTAGGCTGCTCATGTTGTCGCAGTAAATCGGGATCGGGGTCGATACCTCGATCCGCAAGTCTCGCAGCAGTCGCCGAAGCCAGATGGCTTCACAAGTGGCAACGGTAGCGGCCCGGTACTCAGCCTCAGTGCTTGACAAAGCCAGATGGCTTCACAAGTGGCAACGGTAGCGGCCCGGTACTCAGCCTCAGTGCTTGACAAAGCCACTGTGGGCTGCTTCTTGCTGCTCCACGCAACGGCCGCGCTACCTATGGAGAACATGTATCAAGAAGTGGAGCGGCGATCAGATGCATTGCCGGCCCAGTCAACATCTGTGTAACTGACAAGCTCTTCGGGTATACCTCGCCGGTATAGCAGTCCCCGGTCCTTAGTGCCGCTGACATACCGTAATATTCGTTGCGCGCACTGAAGGTGCTCCACGGTCGGCTTCTGCATGAACTGACTTACCATGCCGACCGGATAGCTGATGTCGGGTCGGGTGATGGTTAAGTAAATCAGGCTACCGACCACCTGTCGGAACCGTTTCTCATTGCAGGCCGGTCCGGAGTTGGGACAAAGCTTCTGGTTCCGGTCCAGGGGTGTGGAGACAGGTCGGCAATCCGTCATGCCGAACTTATACAACATATTCAACACGTAATGTCGTTGTGAGAGCAATATGCCGTCCGGGGTCCGGATTACTTCGATCCCAAGAAAATAATGAAGGTCCCCCAAGTCCTTCATTTCGAATGCTTCCGACAACTGGGACTTGACGCGGTTGATTTCGGGAAGACCCGGTCCGGTGATGACTAAATCATCCACATACAAGAGTATACATACCGGACCGTCAGAGCCTTGCCGGATGAACAACGAAAGTCCGACTTAGAGACAGCAAACCCCAGCTTACGCAACCGGTGCGTGATCTTCGCGTTCCAGGCTCGGGGGGCTTGCTTCAAGCCGTAAAGCGACTTCTTCAATTGGCATACCGCTGACTTGTTCATCTCCGATTGAAATCCAGGGGGCTGAGTCATAAAGACTTCTTCTTCAAGCTCTCCTTGAAGGAAGGCGTTCTTCACATCCATCTGGTAAAGATGCCACCCCCTTGCCATAGCAACCGCCAGTACCACACGAACCCTCGTCATCTTCGCCACAAGAGCGAAGGTCTCGTCGTAGACGATTCCGTGGGTCTGCGCGTATCCCTTCGCCACTAACCGGGCTTTGTACTGGTTAACAGAACCGTCGGCGTTGTACACCCACTTGCATCCAATCGGTTTACAGTGACGAGGAGGATCAACTAGGTCCCAAGTTTTGTTGGCAACGAGTGCCCGCATTTCTTCGTCCATAGCGGCACGCCAATTTGCGTTCTTTGCCGCTTCTGCGTAGCTCTCCGGCTCACACACTTCTGTCACCTTAGTCATGTACGCATAATGATGCGCCATGCATTCATTGTACCCGTACCACATGACGGGATCCTTCTGGCGGGTTGATCGGCGCAACGCACCGTCACCTGATTTGCGGCCCTTTTTGGCCAGTTCGGTCTTCGTTGCCGAAGATCCGCCTTTCTCCTTTCCGGAGTCGGATACGCACCGATCCGGCTCATCGTTGCTGGTTTCAAATTCCGGCATCTTCCTCTTCCCCTTCTCTTTGTGCGTGAACCGTTTCCTCGATTCCTTGCTCGGGGAGAGCACGACAGAGTCTCCACCACTTGCCGTCTCTCTATCCGACTGGTCCAACCGACTCAGTCGCTCATTCGGTCCACTCAACCGTAACGATTCTGGACTCTCATCTTGAGTCCCGGCTTCATCATCCTCTGCCAGGGCTGATTCAGGCTCACTGGCCTGATCTTCCGGCATTGGGTCGGGATCGGAAGTCGGAGTCGGTACGGAGTACCAGGATGCCGATTCATCGAACTCGACATCCCGGCTAACTCGGACTTCCTTCGTCCAGGGGTTATAGCACTTATACCCCTTTTGCTCTTGATCATAGCCGACTAGGATGCATTTTTCCGATTTTGTATCCCGCTTTCTCCGCTTCTGATCCGGCACATGCACATACGCTATGCTGCCGAATATCCGAAGGTGTCTTAAGTTTGGCTTGCGCCCGAAATACAGCTCATGAGCTGACACCTTGTCACCAATGCGGTTTTGTATGTAGACGGTCGTCCGGACCGCCTCCGCCCAATAGAACCGGGGCATGCTCCTCTCCTCCAGCATTGCCCTTGCCGCTTCGACGAGTGTCCGGTTCTTCCTTTCGGCCACACCGTTTTGCTCCGGTGTGTATCTGCAGCTGAACTCTCGCCGAATTCCCTTCTGCTGCAGATAACTAGTGAATTGGCCGGAAAAATATTCCTTTCCGCCATCCGACCGAAGGCATTT